>NC_084588.1:25937311-26179811 GCF_033807715.1 Cololabis saira | reverse complement strand
CACCATTGGATTGTTTACTATTATCTGAGTTGTATTTCTTGCTTTCTTATTCTCTGTCGTGCAGTATATCATGCTAAAACTCCAAGTCTTTTTATCTTTTTTTTTTTGGAATGGGTAAAATGCTGTTTAACAGGTGCCACTGGTAGGTAGCTGTATATTTGCCACTAAAAGCTTTAACAACAAGAATACAAGTCTTGGCTATGATGATAGGTTTGTCGTGACTGAAAATGTGCTTGATGTACTACAAAGGACTTGTAAAACAAGAGTAATATACTGGTGGCAAGGACAAGTGTTTTACACTTACCTTGTATGGCATTTACTTTACTTTAACTGTTTATTAGTATTTTGTATTACGCATATGCCTGTATGATAGCTTTTAGGTTCAAGGAATTTAATAATATATATGAATTTGGTAGCATTATTTGCAAAGCGTGATCAAAACAGCTTTTTTTCCTCTTTTCTTCAAACCACAGAATAGGAAGGAAGGAAGGAAGGAAGGAAGGAAGGAAGGAAGGAAGGAAGGAAGGAAGGAAGGAAGGAAGGAAGGAAGGAAGGAAGGAAGGAAGGAAGGAAGGAAGGAAGGAAGGAAGGAAGGAAGGAAGGAAGGAAGGAAGGAAGGAAGGAAGGAAGGAAGGAAGGAAGGAAGGAAGGAAGGAAGGAAGGAAGGAAGGAAGGAAGGAAGGAAGGAAGGAAGGAAGGAAGGAAGGAAGGAAGGAAGGAAGGAAGGAAGGAAGGAAGGAAGGAAGGAAGGAAGGAAGGAAGGAAGGAAGGAAGGAAGGAAGGAAGGAAGGAAGGAAGGAAGGAAGGAAGGAAGGAAGGAAGGAAGGAAGGAAGGAAGGAAGGAAGGAAGGAAGGAAGGAAGGAAGGAAGGAAGGAAGGAAGGAAGGAAGGAAGGAAGGAAGGAAGGAAGGAAGGAAGGAAGGAGAGATTAAGCTGTTAATCATTTCCAATATTTCAATATAGGTATTATCTGAGGAATGATAAGCTTGGAGCTCATACCATAAATTAGAGATGCACCGATCAGGATTTTGAGGGCCGATCACCGATCTCGAAAACTAGTATAGGCCGATCCCGATTTTGCCGATCACAGCGTGAAATCCATAAATATTGTTGTCTCATATACACGACACTGACATTGTATTATTAGGTATAAAAATTAGGAGATTATGTGTAAACTCGGCTTACAAAGAGTAAGTGTAGTTTGGTAGCTTCAGCTTTCCTGTGGTAATAATTATGTACATGTGACCAACACAGACAACAGCAGACATGTCAGTCACTCTCTAAAAGTTGACACAAGTTGTAAACTATAAACCTTAGTTTTCCTGTGGAAAGAGGAATTAAATCTTAAAATAAAAATTAATTATGAATTATTAAGCTTTGTGAAAGCTTTAGCAGTAGCATCAGCCGCGTGTGAGGAAACTCTTGTGAGTGAAGCAAAACTCTTCACACTAGAGCTCCACATGTCACTCGTGAAGCGACTGACACGACTGTCGTCCTGCATGAGGCTTTGTCTGTATATAGTCTGGTGGTAAAACTCCGACGGGATTTCATCAGTGAAATATTTACGACGCAGCACCGCGGCAGCGCGCAGTGCGGATCCAAGCTGCAAACGTGGTTGACAACGCGGTTGATGAGCAAAGCATATGAATTCATTACCTTGTAGTTCTTTATTTTTCTTCCTGTCGTTTATAAGTCTCTGTTACAGGTGTTGCAGCTGAGCGCGTTATTACGCGCTCCTTTTCTTTCTCCCTTTTTTCTGCTGCAGCCAACTTTGAAAACTCAATGTACTCCGTGTGAAGAACTTTCAAATGTCTTATCAGCTTTGTTGTGTTGAAATTCTTTTGTAACATTCCTCCTCATGGTATCTCCTTTGGACACACTTTGCAAACTGCAAATTTGTTGTCCTTTTCAGACATTGTAAAACTCCCGCACCGGCGAGGCCAAAGCCTCCTCAGGACCGCTCGGTCTGAGATGCGGGAACGCCCGCGCGGGCGGGGGTTTGTTGTTGTAAACGTCATCAGATCGGCCGCTCTGAACTATTATTTTCCGATCTCCGATCAAAGCCGATAGGGCCATTATCGGCCCGATCCCGATCGGGGGCCAATCGATCGGTGCATCTCTACCATAAGTGCTGTTAATAGTGACTGCAGCATTAGTTGTCTGACTAAAATGCTCAAAAACAAAAGCAAAATGTCAGGCCTGCAAAGAAAAAAAAAAAGAGTGGGACGGTAAAGCTTTTACCCCTTTGCAATGGTGCCATTCCATCCCTCCTGGCTTGGATCCCCACCAGTTTGCCTACGGAGCCAATAGATCCACAGAAAATGCTGTAACCACAGCCCTCCATTCTGCTCTGTCACACCTGGAGCAGCAGGGGGGCTGTGTGCGGATGCTATTTGTGGACTACAGCTCTGCTTTTTAATACCGTCCTCCCTCACAGACTGGTTGACAAACTAGGGGACCTGGGTCTCCCTCACTCCACCTGCATGTGGATTAAGAGCTTCCCAACCAGTCGACAGCAGAGAGTGAGGGTGGGGATACACACATCTAGTGCCCTCAGCCTCAGTGCTGGGTCTCCACAGGGCTGTGTGTTGATCCCCCTGCTCTATTCTCTGTACACACATGACTGCACCTCTGCTCATCACAGTAACACCATTGTGAAGTTTGCTGATGATACCACAGTGGTGGGGCTAATCTCAGGAGACGATGAGTCCGCCTACAGGGGTGAGGTGGAGCGGCTGTCAGTGTGGTGCATAGAGAACAATCTGCTCCTCAAAACCTCAAAGACAAAAGAGCTCATTATGGACTACAGGAAGAAAAAAAGGAACCTTACACCACTAAGCATCGGGGGAGACTGTGTGGAGAGGGTAGATGATTTCCGTTTCCTGGGGGTCCATATTGAGCAGGGCCTCACGTGGAACTTGAACACCTTTGGGCTGACAAAAAAGGCTCAGCAAAGACTGTACTTCCTGAGCGACCTCAGGAAGTACAACATCAAGGACAAACTGCTGGTGTCTTTCTACAAGTGCTCCATAGAGAGCATACTGACGTCCTGCATCTGTGTGTGGTATAACAGTAGCACGGTTGCTCAAAGGAAGGGTCTACAAAGGGTTGTGAATACAGCCCAAAAAATCATGGGCTGCCCTCTCCCTTCACTGGAGCACAACAACCGCTGCATTAAAAAGGCAAAAAAGATAACAAAGGACATTTCTCACCCTGGACACTCTCTGTTTGCACTGTTTCCCTCAGGTAGACGGTACAGAGCAATAAAAACAAGAAAAATCCGCTTTAGAGACAGTTTTTATACTACAGCTGTAACAAGACTCAATCTACTCAAAAACAAACTGTAACTGATATGAGGGATTGTGTGCATGTGTAGGCTATTTTTAATGATTTATTGATTTTAATCAGTTATTTGTTTTATGTTGTGTGTAAATGTTTTATATACTATAGTATTTATCTATTTATTTTTTTAACACTGACTGATGGCACTTTTAATTTCGTTGTTATATAACACTTATAAGGTTCATGCATCCATCTTTTTAATTTCCTGTAAGCACAATTTAAAGTTTGCTTCATTGCTACATTTTTCTATTGAACTGCATAGCAGGCTAGTCCAGTACCCTTACCCACCGCTATCCCAGTCATGGGATATCCCAGTCCTGGAACAGATGTTGTCTTAAAGCCAACAAAATCTCAATGTGTTACTAACCTTTGCCAAGGTCACTGATACGATCAGCATCAGCTTGTCATCAAGGTTTGCACAAGTCTAAAACATGCAGCAGAGGAGCTGCCAAGGACCGGAATTGGACACCGCTGTTCCTTGTCTGGAAGATGACGGGGAAATATTAGGAAAGCTGATTCATCTGACCACAATGCACATTTCCACTGCGTGACAGTTAATCACAGATGCCTCTGAATGTCAGAGATACAGCCGAATTGTATGGACAAGTATAGGGTCTGTTCTTGCACGTTTAGTTTTACATGGCATTTGTAGCTTTACATTTGGAGTTTACAAAGGTTTATATGATTGTATGAATAACATATGAAATTTACTGATAATGATAGCTTTTAAAGTGGTGCCAAATGCAGGAGACTGGTGAGTCCAGTTTCTCACACGTTTTACTTTGTTCCTACAAATCATCATTGTGATCATCTATTGACGTCAAATATTTGAATTAATACAACTGATTACCATTTTCCATCTCATCTAAACTATTTCCCTTGTAGGAGGAAAAAAACCTGCCAGTTTGTAATCATACATATAGAGGGAGAAAGTTGCTTTAACAACACTACCAACCATACATCAATATATAGCTTCAATCGATCGCGTTAGTGAATGAGCCTCCTAAGAATCAAGTACACTCCACAGGTTATTTTAGCCTCTCAATTCTGAATTTCCTTTAAAGGGGACCTATTATGAAAAACACGTTTTTTCTTGTTTTAACATATATAAAGTGGTCTCCCCTCACCCTGCCAGCACAGGGGAGACAAAATACCATGAATTTCTGCAAGGTCTCTGACCCCCGCCGGTCAGAGTCCCCCAGTGTCACGTGGTTTTTTTTGAGCCGATTAGAATCTGCTCCTGTCGTTACGTAACGACAGGAGCAGATTTCCATAGGTCCAGCCTCCGCTGCTGAAACCACGCCCACAACCAGCTCTCTCCGCTGCTGGAGCGGTCCTTCCTTCAGCCAGTCGGACGCGGCGCCGTGGCGGAGCGGATCCGGGTTGAATCATCCAGGTTCCCGGGTGGTTTCGGAGCTGGGTCCTCGGGGGTCTGTCCCAGGCTGGACCAGCTTCACCCTCCGAGATTTTCAGGCAAATCTGTCGGTTTGATCACCGATAACGGGCGATGCGCCGCGGATGCGCTCCGGAGCCGATCTGTGCGCCCGCCGTGCGGTTGCGGCGCCCGTCGCGCAGAATCCGCCGGGCAGATCCGGCTGAAATTCCGCTGGTCGGTCCCCGGGAGTCCCTGCTACCAGTCCAGGCCGGTTCCTGCGGTCCCGGCCGGTCGGAACCGGTCAGATTCCCCCGTTAAAGCCGCGGTGATGCGCGCTGCACCAGCAGCGCTGCTCCCGGGCGCCCGGCGTGGCTCCGGGGCCAGCGTTCAGCATCCGCCGGGTAGATCCGGCTTAAATAGTGCATAAATGTTATTTATATACAACTCATATTTTATTTTTTTAACAATAAAGTTTCCATTTGTGAAAATTCAGTGTTGTGATAATTTACAGGCTCGGGCTGCTCTGGCGGAGCGAGGTTTATGCTCCTCCCCTGCTACACGTCATTCAGGGAGCCAATCAGCACAGAGCCTCATTATCATACCCCCCCCTTCCCTAAAAATGAGGCGCAGAAAAAGAGGTTAGAAGCGGTAAAACTAGTGACAGGGCCCACAGGCTGGATTTATGATTTATGTAGAAAAAACAAGCTTTAGATTGTTTTTAAGACATTCAAGGCCTGTTTAAAATATACATTAAATGCCATAATAGGTCACCTTTAAACTAATTAGAAATTTAGATGTAGCCGACTGGCTGATGTGACAAAAGGAGCTGACATCCATCCAGAAACCCTCTATTCTCAGGTTGTCACAGAGTTGATCGCTGGTGGGTCTATTTGTCAGGAACTACATTTTCGTGTTGATAAATAGTTATGAATACTGTTCCTCTTATTTATGTGCATATAGTATAATATGATTCATAAGCAGTATATGCATATATATAAAATCTAAATATCACAGAAGAAGAAAAAGGTTTGAATATAAGATCATCAAAAAAAAAACAAACAAAAAAGTTAGTGCTTTGCAGAAGTAGAAATACTAATATGGCAGGAGGATTGTTTATACTCCTATTTTGGTGATGTACAGCTGCATCCCGGGGGAGACTTGTTTTTATTGTTTGAATGTAGGTGTTCAAACACTTTGCCCTTGGTTAGCTCTTCCAGTCAGTGGTGCCGGCCTTAGAGTCTAGAAGTTGCCGCTGGATAAAAACAAGTTTTTTTCTGGGTCCATTAACAGCCTTGTTTTACTCCCTTCACTGATTCCCAGTCAGCCAAGACAGTGGGACATGCAAATGAGAGTTTGCATTTCCCTTTTTTTGTTGCTGTTGTTTTTTTTCCCCTTCTTTTTACTTGTAATGCACTGATGTCCCGCGCAGACAAATGGCCTCAATAATGTTACTGAATACAGGGAACACATTAAATTGTTCTAGCTCATCACATTCTGACAGTATTTCATGAGTTAAATTGATTGAGCTCAGTCTTGATTTTCATACTAAGATTACACAGAGGATATTACAGGAAGGCTGTTTTCCATCACAGAGAGGACACAGAGGCTCTTAAGCAGATGGAATTTTTAATTAACACAATACCACAGACTGTGTTAAAACACTTGCTATTCTAATGGGAGCAATCAAAAAGTAGTGCAACAAAAATGCAACCAATACTCCATTGTGACATATTTGTTAAATTACCTGAGATAATTTAAATCTGTTTTGTCATTTTTTTTTTTTTTTTTTACATTTATAGTAAATACGGTATCGTCTAAGGTTTTTTGATTGTTTAATTTTCCTTGTGCCTGAAAATTGTGGTGCACTTTATTTAACGTTAGCAGAGCTTATTTTTCACGCTTGACAGACATAAGGGTAGAATAAAGTGATATGTTTAAGGCTAGGACATGATACTTGATGTAGTTCCTGTGATGTCCAACAAGCAACTTGTCTGTAAAAGTCATTGAAAGCATGACAGGTGTCGGCTTAATGAATAAAAGTCATCAAACCATGACTTGACATGGTGTTGAGAAAAAATAAGCCAAGAAAATTGTGCAATCTCTCTTTAACTGTAATGTCACAGGTCACTACAATTATTTGTAGTGACAAATAACATGGAAACTGGAATTACTGTATGTTGGTGTTGATTTATTTAATTTATTTTTATTATCTTTTTACAGAGCAGAGGGAGTATGCCTCCTAACAAACAGAAATAAACCAGAGTCATAAAGGAATCTTTTGTTTTACGAATGAGAGATAATAATTTTAAATACAGCTGTTTTATCTGCCTTCTGGAGGACTTTGTGACTCATGTCTGTGAAAGGTGCTATATAAATAAAATCTACTCACTACTTGCTTACAGTTCCCCACTGTTAGATTGAAAACATTCCGCTGATGAGAGGAGGGTTATGAGGCAGTACAAGTGCTTTCAAAATTCACTGGAAGGCTACCAGACATAATTTTTTGAGGGATAGTGAATAGTTGCTTATTGAGTCCTTCAAGTGGGCTACTGCGAGGGACAAGAAGCTTTTCTTAAAAGTTCTTATGTGTACGTGTCCATAAAATTCACTGTCCAAGCTTATTTTCTTTTTGGATATGCCAGTTCATTTACTTGCATATCAAGCCAAAAATATATATCATACTCCAGAAATGAAAGATGTTCAATGTTAACCTGTACAGTCCATCACAAACCCAAAAAACACATATTCTCGTACCACGCCCTGTTTGAAAGCTGTTTGCCTTCTCCTCATTGCCCCCACCTGGCTTCCATCACTGCGAGTTTAGTTTGACGTGTTGTCATAGTAACACCATCCGGTTCACTTTATATCATAAATAAAACATGTATTTGACTCCAACAAAGTGTTTATTCTTTTTTTCACAGGAACCACTTCTGCGCAAACCTGCAAAACAAATTACAATCGGTCCTGTTACTGAGTTCCTTCTCCAAAATGCACCATTTTGGATGTCTGTTGTTGACGTGGTTGATATTAACATAGCTGTTGCTTACATGTTTTCTTTCTCTGATTACACCTATCTTATAGCGACCTCAGCCAGTTTTTTTCTGTCCATTGATTCAGCTCCCTGGAACTCGAATCCGGAGGAATCAGGCTGAGGAGGACAAGAATTAGGATTGCAAGCCAGGGTACTTCTGCATAGAGATGGGTACACGTATGTGCACAAGGTCCCGAACCAACCGATAGAATAAATTACAGAAAGCGAATACCCAGCAGCATCAAGCGGACCTTCAAAAACCAGACCAAGCAGCTATTGCCACATCGTTCTTGGAAGAATGAAAATGAAATAAAAAACAGAGTTAAAGACTGACATTCAAAAAAAGATAACTTAGATTTTCTCAAAAGCATGCAGACAGTGTGATTAAAAAAGAAGGCATGACGCTTGTTAGCTGGGTAACTTTGCTAGTTTATTAATTTATTTACTGTATATATGTTTAAATATGGCACATTCACAGAAGCTACAGCATCTTCCTTTCCTAACACATTTGCTTAATGCCTGCCTTGTACGTACTTTGACGTGCCTCAAATAAAGAATTGGCCAGTCCTGATCCAGCTCAGTGGTGAATCACTAAAAAATTAAGTGCTCCTCACAGATTTATTCCATCTCAAAGATGTATTACCTAGATGTGTGTGTTTTTATGAGGGCCCTAACTCGTATAAAAGGAGGATTGGGAAATACCACTTTGGCAGCACTTCTTCTTTGCAGCTTTTAAAAAGGGAAAAAGAAACAAATGTGCGCTTGGCGGTCGCTCCGACAACAATGTGCCACAAAGTTACGTTTCAGATCATATCCAGACTAAACGCGAAAACAGCTCTTAATAAATAAATAACTTCAACAGTCAGCGGCCAGTCATTTACAAATAAACTTTTAATGATCTATCTTGTGCTCTCACGTGATTGACCAGAGTAGACTACGCCTTCTGGGAGGAAGGACTGAAATGTGACAGGAGCCAAAGCGTGGGGTCTCTGACAGATGACAGGATGTGCAGTGTTCAGTATGAATAATGCAGTGCTTTGCATAGTAAAGCATGTCATACTCTGGTGATGACCCCAAATTTTTAAATCATGAACCTTTACTTGAGTATAACATGGATTTAATTCATCATTGATATATGAAAATGCTGTTTGAATTAAGGTTCTCTTATTTCACAAACTTAAGGTTCAGAAATTCACACATATAATGTATTGATAATGAAATGGCAAATTTTAATTGCATAGTAGCCAATTAGAGTTAGTAATAATTTACAGCAACCCCTATAATTCTGTTCACACTATTTCTTTATTAACTAATCTAAACAACCAATGACTTATCTTACTAATCAACAGATATGTGCCAACCAATGACTTATCTGCCTGTGCTTGTATTTTCGATTAGAGGTAGCTGAAATGACTGCTAGCTTCTGTCAACATGCTACACCTAATCGGAATAACCTCATGCTCTGTGGGGTTTTGGCATGCAAATGTTTGCTACATCTCCCATCAGTTATTATGGACAGCCAAGACCTTCATTTGTTTTAAATCCCTGCACTTAATCAGACAGAATGGTCACAGAGATGTTACTTGTATTCATTTTTCTATGAATTAAACTGGATACTGCCTGGGAACATTATTTTTACTCTCCCACATCGTGTAATATATTCTCCACCTACAACTGTCCCAAGAAAAAAGTAGGAATTGTACATTATATACACATATATATAATTTAACAACTCGTTACAATGATAATAACTATATAAATCCACCATTGTCTAGCATGTTTTACGTTGTGTTTGTACATACAGTCTGGATATGATCTACAATAATATAAGAGGATTAACACATGAAGTTAAGACAAACAATTGTAGTTCCTAGCAAGATTGAACAGTTGGTTTGAAATAAGTTCTGAAAGAAAACAGTTTTCATTTAAATTTGAAAGTATGCCTCTTAGTTCTGGCATTTCGGCAGTATTAACCAAATGTACAATGTTTTTGCTAGCCTGAACAACTGACAGTTGGATGAGCACAGGAAAAAGAAGGGCATCTCATCCTCCCACATCTTCTGTTTGAAAGTTAACTTTTTCATTACTTTGATTAAGTATAACAGAATATGGCACTGCATACAGCATTAACAGTACGCTAACTAGTATGATGTGTAAAGCAGTGAAATTCTGAAAACAGAGCAAAAGCGACGTCTTCTTTTTCCCATGTAGATGAGTTACTTCCAATTCATTGATTGCCTTACTTCAACAAAGAAAGGATCTCACTTCAAATAGCCTGACCCTCTAAAACAAGGAGGCTGAACAACTTCTTTACTCGTTGGGACTCATGTTTGAGTACAACCACAAAGGGGGCTGCCTTCTAGCCCATCAGTTGAAGGCTGGGATAGCCTAAAGCCAAATTAAACAGATACGAGATGAAATGGTTATCATTACCTCCAACTTTTATAAATTAATGATCTTTTTAAGAGATTTTACTCCAAACTTACATGTGAAAATGCTAATGATGAGTTATAATTTACTATGTCTTTCAAGAAACTGGATTTTCACTCATTATGGGCTGATGATCACAAGAAGCTTGATGCAGCAGTGCGGCTTTAGGAGATTAGAAGGGCAATACAATTCGCAAATGGTGGAAAATCCTCTTGAGTATTTAAAAAAAAAATAGATGTTAGAAATCTTCCTCAAAATGTTTAGGCACTCCTATCACCAAAAATGTCTTCTGACTATTCTCATGTATACCTTAATTTCTATGATCCTTAAACGTAGTAAAAATCCCCCCAGAACCTTGCATCCCTCTGCCTAATTTTACTTCTCCTTATACAGTATATTATAGTAAAGTATACTTACTAATGTCCCGGTTCACAGGCTGGAACGTGTCTTGCCTTTAGTTATATCAGATGATTTACAAACGAGTGGAACCCATTCATGAATACAATGCTTGACCTACCTCACCCCAAAGTGGTGTCAGAGTTAGATTCCATCTGAATCAGTTTACTCTCCCTCAGAATTTATTTACATTATTTGCAACGATCTGTTATTCCTACAGGTTATGATTGACGTCTGATTTATGTCCCATGTCAATAAATGATTTCTTTGCTAGTCTTAAGTAACTGTGTCCAAGCATTAACTTTAGTTTACTTTACAAGTACCCACTTTCATCATATTCCTCAAATCCCAACCCCAAGTGGTGTGGATTGAAGTCTAACCCTGGATTCACACTGAAAGCGTCAAAAATCGCCTGACTCCAGCATCGCGCTGCTTGGTGGATTCACACTGAAAGCTGCATGCACTGTCGACGCATGCAGTGGGCGGGGCTAAAGCTGCACTGCAGAACTGGAGGGAACAGAGTGCATATACATATATCTATATATATATATATATATATAGCTGCACATCTTCAGTTTCCTATTTCACCATAGATCACACTTTGGGAAGCCGCCTTTATATTTTAGCGTTATTTCCGCATAGATAAGAGTGAGTTTGATGCTCTCCTTAACAAGTTGGTCCGCGGATCAACAGCAACCATCAGAGCCGTTGATCCCGGTGAAGCTGCAGTCTGTCTCTCTCTGTGTAGCTGAGAGAGGAAATAAAAAAAGCCTTGATTCATGAAAATTAAAAGACCATTTTAGACTGTTCTTTCTGCAAGTTTTGAGAATTCTAGTCAAAATTCATTGGAAAATGATTTTGGTTTAAAATAATATATATATATATATATATATATATATATATATATATATTGAATCCTGGCCTTCACCAGTTTAAATGTTATTCACATGGTTGCTTGGGTTTGTCAAGGTACTTCGGTTTTCTCCCACAGTCCAAAAATATGCATGTGAGGTCAACTGGTGATTTTTAATCATCCATAAGAGTAAATGTGAATGTGTAGTTGTCTACGTGACCCTGGAATAGACTGCCAACCTGGCCAGGACGTACCCCTACCTTTCACCTGAAGAGTGGGGATACTGTAGCACCCTCCGACCCTAATTAAGAATAAATGGGAATAGCTAATGAATGGACAATATATCAAAATAAAAAATGAATGAATCTAAAACTTTTACTAGCCTCATTGAGGCCTCTACAAGTAGGAGATCTGGGGTTTATAAAATTAGTTTTTGTTGTATTAAGTTTTTTTAGCTGGCCTCATTGTCTACATATCTAGAGTCAAAAAGTTGCCTATCCATGTTTTTGGTCTCTTTATACAGTAGTAATTTAAGTTTGTGTAAACTCAGTGCTGACAGAATATTATGATTGTACTTAGGGCTGGGCGATATATCGACATTTTAATAAACTGTATATCTATATATTTTCAAACGCGATATGGTACGAGACAATATCGTTTATATCGATTTAATTTTTTTTTTTTTTTATGATTTTGATATAGCTTATTTTGTGACAAATTGACTTGAATGTTTTATTTGAGATTTGCACAAATGTTTTGTTATTTGCCCAACTGTCAACCTCAGTGGAAAAGTCTGCCTGTTACTGTCTACATTGTATTAATTGCACAGTGTATTTTAATTTAATTGTTATGCAGGAAAGGGATATTTGTTTTATTTTATTCAAGAAGCATTTTTATTCTATATATGCAGGCAGTTTATTTTTATTTCATTTGTTTTATACATTTTGATATTGTGCAGACCTCTGTTAATAAAGGTACCTGTGTGACATTTGGCACGAGGCTTTGTATTAAAACTGACTGTTTTTTTAAGGGTTTGCCTCAGAAAAAAATGAAGCTAACGGAGATGCTATGCTATAATGCTTTGGGGGAAACCCCAATTATGGCACAGAAAAAATATCGATATATATCGAGTATCGCCATTCAGCTAGAAAATATCGAGATATGACTTTTGGTCCATATCGCCCAGCCTTGTTTTGTACTGTATGTTCATGCCCGGTGCACAAATACAGTTAACAAGAGGTTTACAAATAACAAACTTAAATGGAAATTAAAACCTGCCTAATTTCTAATGCTGCACATACGGTAGGGTTGTTGGAGGTTCTCAGTGACAAGCATGCTCAATAAAAGCTTATTCAGGCAAAAAAGCTTTGAAACCATTTTCAATTCATTTTTTATGAGATAGTACATACAGTCGCATATCAGGCTTCTTGTACTTCTGCTGCAAAGGCTTCCTGGATAGCAGCCTGCACCTCTCATTCACAGAGGCTCAGCGAGTGAGAGCTCAACAGCTCTCCCAGCTCAGGTATAGCAGAGTGCAATTGCTCAGTGTAAGCACTGCAAAGTAAACTATCAGCAAAACGGCAGCCCCCCCCCCCCCCCCCACAACGGCAGACTGGTATGCTCAGGTCAGGCTTTTCATGAAAATTATGATGGAAAGTGTGCAATCTGCAAAGAATCTCTGGAGCAAAGTTTGTTCATGAACTTGAGCATCCCTAACAGCAAACTGGGTCTGCATTTGGAAGGGAATGCATTCAGATGAAGGGCATCTGTGAATTACACTTCAAAATTAAAGACAGACAGTGTGTTACATAATACTATTTAACTTGCTATAATCCTTTTCAAACACTGTGAATTCACAAGGAAGAGAAAGGTAACAAAAAATAAAGAAAGAAAGGGATTAAACAGGAAATAATGCAAATGATAACTAAACAGGAGCTTCACTCGGTTGCTTAAAAGAGCAAATAAACTAAGGGAGCTGCTTGTAGTAACTGGGATTTATGTAAGTAAATATGAGGACAGGAGGCAGAGTGCATTACTCGTGGCAGTATCTTTCACTTTAAAATCTTTATTTACTTTTTTGAATTACCACCATATTAATGTTTTTTTGTGTCTTGAATTATGATGCTTTATTAAATAAAACATTTGAGACACAATGTGAAAAGAAAGCAATAGGCTGAGTACTTATCGTGCTTTCTGGGAAATATTATCAAACATCTGTTGTTTTCTCTGCACCACAGAGCTACATCACAGCTTAGTGAGTGCTTCTGAATTTTTTCCTACCAGCTAAGATTTATTAATTTATTTATTTTAGACTGTTTGACTGAACCCAGCAAATAAAACTCAAATGGAATCAATGGAATATTCTCAACTTAAATAAACTTTGAATCTATTATTAGATGGTAAGGATGGAAAACTTTAATGAGGCTCTAAAACGATGCAAATCAAATCAATTTATAGTGAGAAAGGGATATGTGTTTGCAGGAACATAGTAATTATTGATCGCACTTAGTTTAATTGACCCATGTTAAAAATAAATAGCTATTTTAAGCATCAAAATATGTCAAAAAATGTCATCACCCAAAATTGATAGTGTGGATGGGATCCCTTGTAATACAAATTGGTGTCAAATTCCATAAAAGTCAACGAACGAATGTCGCACAAACTACTTTCAAATGAGTGGAGGAGAGGAGTGTCCATGGCCTCTGCTTCAAATGCTTGCCTGTTCGGTCATAGCTAAATATTGATACAGCTCTATGGAGCGAGAGGGCATGGGCTCTTCTCGTACAGACTTACAACAAGGTGGTGGCAACCATTATGATTTTTTAAACATTGGATTCAATTCAAAATTGTCTCTGATCATCTGTGGAAAAATATTCATATTATTATTATTATTATTATTAACTAGCATTATTTTTTTAACACTGTCAGAGGCTAAAAATAGAAATGTATTTTGCATTACACTGATTTGTTTTCTTTTTGTGAATGCATATTACTCACTGAAAACTGCTTTGATTTATGTTGTCACAGCTAAAACAAAGGGAGAGCTATATTTCTGGTTCTGGAGTTTGTATATATAAATCATTCAGATTTGAAACAATAAGGTTGATATAACTCAGTAATGTCACTTTAAATGTCAAAGAGATTTTTTTTTGTACATGTTCATATAACGAGCAATAACATCACAACCCGCTTAAAGTGTGAACTACATATTCTTGATGTTTGTTTTGCAATTCTACAAGGATGAACATTGTTTAGTTCAATCAAACTACACTCTCACAACGGTGTCTAAAAATAGTTTATCAGTTTATATTTCTAAAGTATGAAGGGAGTGGATAGAGCTAGTTTCCATGCCAAGAAAGTTTTATTTCTTGGAGTATCTACTCCCTTCTTTGGCTCTTTTGTCAGTTCTTTTTACCCCTCAGAACTCCAAGCAGGAAAAATTCAGGGTAAAGCCCATGCTCGAGTCTGAGAGAATGTGATTATGCCTCTGTATTTTTTGTGTATGCAGTTTGTGTAGAATAGGGGGGGACAATGAAAAAAAAAATGGAATAATGAACTTGATGTCCCACAGGGGTTGTATGAGCCTCAGGGGACAGATTTTTTTCAGGCAGATAGATGCACAAGACATGTGTATGATCTACTGCTAGAAAACATGTGTATCCTATTCCTGACACCTGACTAAACAGTTTTCTAATATGAAAACAATTTCCGCCTGTCTACTCTTTGTAGGGGGGAGCTCAGTGCCATGGCCTGACAGCAGCAACATAATTTGTATGGCTGCAAACTTTTGCTGTTGATTTCACCTCATGTGCTTTTCAGCCACCAAAGCTGCTTGCCAGCTTTTACCAAGGGAGCACAGCCTATGTTGCTGAAATCAGAGGATCACAGTACTCACGGGGTCTGTGCTTTCAGAAAGAACACATCTCCCTCACCAGCTTGGCTGAAATTGGACCACCAGATGGCATCTCTGCATCTCTCCCGACACTTGATTAAGAGCCGATGCCTGTGGTCTATGCTCTCCAGAATCACAGCTCTCGTGTGGAGTAGAATCAATATTTGATTTCCTCTTTTAAGTTGTATCCTCCTCAACATTTTCCCCCCTCTTCAAGTTGCTATCTGAGGCAGATACAAATGTGCACAGAATAAGAGTTATGCATGCAAGGCACTACTTGAGTTCAAGGATACACTGTCTTTATTTAGGACAGGTGTGCTTTAGGACATCTTGCACTTGGCAATGCATCGTGAATTATGTTATGCAAGAAACTGGGAGAGGAATTACTTTTAAAATCTACATCTCTAAATAAAGTACATATTTGTCTTTGGAGTTATTGATGGGATGGTTTAGACCATACTTCTGTAACATTTCTTTATTCTGACATTTTGTTAGATTGTTTTCCCAAATTTTCAGTCTAGTATATTACATTTGTAAATTTTAATAACTAAATAGAAATCAAAATTAAAAATTAAAAAAAAATGAACAGTCAATTACAACGCTAAGTGGTACATCCATACATGACATGTCTCAACCTTTTTTTCCCCCATAAATTCTACAAATTCTACGTTTTATCATCTTAAATGTATGCAGTATGCAGCCCTTCGTCTGCAGAATAACACATACTAACAAACACATCGGGGCCAATTTATTTTTAAAAACCTGTTGTAAGACTATTGATTAAACCACTGGTCTTCTAGTTGGAAGGCAATCAGTCTACCAGTGAGCCTGATGTCTGACACTTTGTAGAATTTGTCAAGTAGATCTAATATCATGGTGAGAAAGAATAACAATTTAATTATTATTATTATTATTATTATTATTATTATTATTATTATTTTATTTTAGATTAGATTCAACTTTATTGTCATTAAGCAAAGTACAAGTACAAAGACAACGAAATGCAGTTTGTGTCTAACCAGAAGTGCAAAAAGCAGAAAAGTGCAATGTGATATAGAAAGTATAGACAGGTGGTGCATAGACAGGACAAGAAATATAGTGCAGTGTAGGCAGTAATGTACAGTTGTTTTGCAGAAGGTGGTTTGGAGTAGTATAATTTAAATGTAAATATGTACAGTGAATTAACAATGACTTTTACAAGGGTGGAATAAATATGGTTATGTAATATGAACATGTACAGATATGTGCAATGTAATGGAAGTACTATTGTAGTAGTGGCAAGAACAATATAGATATGTGCAGTGTATTAACAGGATATGTTACAGAAAAAGTTAATAGATATGGATATTTAGTATGAACCATATCGACAGATATGTACAGTATGTACAGCTATGGAGGTCACTGGGATGCAGAGCTAGAGTTCCGTGGAGTGACAGCTGCAGGAAAGAAGCTTCCTCTGAACGTACTGGTTCGAGTGCGAGGGAGAACTGTAACACCTTCCGGAGGGGAGAGGGGTGAACAGACTGTGGTTGGGATGAGAACAGTCTTTGATGAGGCTGTGTTCTTTATGCAAGCATTGCTTGCCTTGGATTGCTTCGATTGAGGCGAGTGAGGAATCGGTGATGCGTTGGGAAGTTACCACCCTCTGCGGTGCTTTCCGGTTGTGGGCGGAGCAGTTGCCATATCAAACTGTAACACAGTTGGTGAGGATGCTCACGATGGTGGACATGTGGACACCCAGAAACTTGAAACTGGTGACACGCTCCGCGCCAGTCCCGTTGATGAGAATTAGTATGTGTGTGCCAGCTTTAGACTCCCTGAAGTCCACAATGGCTTTGGTTTTATTTGTGTTGAGAATCAGGTTGTTATCAGTGCACAGCAATGTTAGGTGCTGGACATCCTCCCTGTAGGCTGTCTCATCGTTGTTGCTGATGAGACCAATCACTGCAGTGTCATCTGCAAACTTGATGATGATGTTAGAGCCGTGTGCAGGTGTGCAGTTGTGGGTGAAGAGGGGGTACGGGAGAGAGATCAGCACCCATCCCTGTGGTACACCGGTGTTCAGTGTGATGGTTGAGGATGTGTGATTTTCTAACCTAACAGACTGAGGTCTGTTGGTTAGTGTCACGGTGTGGTAGAGTAGGACCCAGATGCAGGAGAAAAAAATGTATTTATTTAACTTCAACAAACCAAAAACACAGCTGAGCAGGATTTACAAAAAAACATGAGAAACTAAACTTGAGACGATCCAAAAACCTGATACGACACATGGAGAGTAGACACAGTGTGGACCAGCAGGGAGCAAGGGAACGATGAGACAAGATATACACAAAAGGCTTGACGAGACACAGGTGCAAACAATCAGGGCAGATGGGAACATGGGAAGTCAAGACCTAACTTAAACACAAGGACATGAGAGTTACAAAATAAAACAGGAACTTAAATACCAAAACTGTGTAAAAATGTGACCTTAACTCAAAAAACGTGACAGTTAGGAAGTCCAGAATATATTTACAGAGAGAGGTATTAATGCCCAATTCACTGAGTTTGGTGACTAGTTTGGAGGGGATGATGGTGTGGAATGCTGAACTAAAGTCAATGAACAATGAACTATTATTGTTTTGTTTGTCATGTATAATGTATGTCTGTTATGTATTAAGTGTTGATTTGTGTGTTGTGTGTATGTCGGACCCCAGGAGCTAGCTAGTGCTCCATGCAGATCTCCTCTAGAGCAGTGATGTTTTGGGGCTGTTGCTGGGCAACACAGATTTCCAACAAACTCCAAAGATTTTCTATGGGGTTGAGATCTGGAGACTGGCTAGGCCACTCCAGATTCAGAAACTGAATACCAAACACTATTACTGAACAATAACAACATAACATGCTTAATATTTACAATTTTCATTAACAACAAATGCAGCTTATAAAAAAAGTGCAAATACAACAGTCGCGCGCAAATCAATTAAGATCATGTCGGCGCTGACAGGATTTGGCAGGCGCACTTCACATTACCGTTAAGCCTGATTTATGGTTGCGCGTTAAATCGACGGCGTAGGCTCTGCGTTGGTGTAACGCGGAACCGTAAATCAGACTTTACTCCTAGACCGTTTAAAAGTAGACCTGCCGCTGCAGCAGGTCGTTTTTGCAGGAGGGTTCCCAGAGACATCTTTTTTTGTGGGGGTTCGGGTTGCCCCTCTAAGCTCACGATCTCAGCCTGTAATTCAGCCTTGATTTCAGCCAGGGCGTTATCATCAGTCTCAGATCCTCCGCTGTAACGACGGTCGAGGAAAGTGCACTTTCGCATTAATTTGCGCACTGAATCAGATTCATACTTGGCCTCCAGCTTTTTTAGAATTGCAGTTTTTATTGACTTTGTTAGTTCGAGGTTGTTTTCTTTTTTGACAACAAGTCACTCGGTGCGCGACCTGCCATCTTTCTCCCCCTCTCTCTCCCAGTGCGTCTCTCTCCGCTCCGTCACGTGATGACATCACGTTCATAAACTTTATGGAAAGTCTCAAAATGTAGGCTAAAACATATTCAACTATTTAAGTAAAACTGAAAATTCAACCACACATAAGAGCTACTGGACATAGAATCAATTTTAGGCATTAAATGACTTTTATTTGATATTTAATTGTTATCTCTTATATAAGTCCATTGCATTTTTTCATGACGGTATTGAAAATAATACCGCTGCTATTTTTAGACACCGACAGTATACAGTATTACCGTAATACCGCCCAAACCTACTCCAGGACCTTGAAATGTTTCTTACGAAGCCACTCCTTTGTTGCCCGGACGGTGTGTTTGGGATCATTGTCATGCTGAAAGACCCAGCCAGGTTTCATCTTCAATGCCCTACTGAGGAGGTTTTCACTCAAAATCTCCTTCATTCTTTCCTTCACACAGAACAGTCGTCCTGGTCCCTTTGCAGAAAAACATCCCCAAAGCATGATGTTTCCACTGCTTTGTTTTAGTCTCTTTTTAAAAATTGAGAGAGATCCAGACTCTTTTATCGCACTATCAATCTCATTCCAAATTTTTGGACCTTTGCAGGTTACACTGAAACTTGTACATTTCAGTTTCCTTTTCTTTCCCTTTTAAAAGTTGTTTTCCCCTTGTGTGTTCATGAGTGGGAGCATAAATGGGGATGAGATGACAGAGTCTATCATTGAGTCTAAACAGTACATTGTACATTACACAGGCATTGTGGAAAATGTTACACTCGATAAGTTTCAGAAGCTTATATCCATAAAAAACATGATATAACTCGAACATGTACATGAAGATGTACTGGTTTAATCAGGGGGACACGTTTGGCACTGCAGGATCTGAATCCCTGGCGGCGTAGTGTGTTATTGATGGTACCTTTTGTTGCTTTGGTCCCAGCTCTCTGCAGGTCATTCACTAGGTTCCCCGTGTGGTTCTGGGATTTTTACTCACCATTCTTGTGATCATTTTTACCCCACGGGGTGAGATCTTGCGTGGAGCCCCAGATCAAGGGAGATTATCAGTGGTCTTGTATGTCTTCCATTTTCTAATAATTGCTCCCACAGTGGATTTCTTCACACCAAGCTGCTTACCTATTGCAGATTCAGTCTTCCCAGCCTGGTGCACGTCTACAATTTTGTTTCTCACATCCTTTGACAGCTCTTTGGTTTTGGCCGTAGTGGAGTTTGGAGTGTGACTGTTTGAGGTTGTGGACAGGTGTCTTTTATACTTATAACCAGTTAAAACAAGTGTCATTAATACAGGTAATGAGTGGAGGACAGAGGAGCCTCTTAAAGAAGACGTTACAGGTCTGTGAAAGCCAGAAATCTTGCTTGTTTGTAGGTGAACAAATACGGACACCTGAAGTTAGTTTGAGGTTGGAGCACTGTTGTATTCCAACATTTGATTATAACTGGATTATGATATAGATTTAAAAATTGGGTTTACTCTAAAAACCTAACGTTGGCTTGACGTCTAATCTTAGTAAGGTAACATTGAATAGATGTTGGATGATGGTTGCTTGCCAGCACTACGTAATTAGTTATCTAACGTTGTCTGATGTTGCAACCCATATTAAACCAAGGACCAACTTTGATACAACGTCCCTGTGTCAGCTGGGAATGGTCCGACAATGAAGCGGAGCGGCTTCGTCGCTTACCAAAGTCGCACTAAAACATTTTGACAGATCTTTTAGCGCAGTGTATCACATAAAATTGGTTCGAGGACAGTAAGCACAACAAAATTCATACATAAGGCGCACCTGATTATACGCCGCACTGCCGATTATTACTTCTATTACTTTCACTTGTTGGTGTGAAATGCATTCTGTGATACTTTGCTGTCTCAAGTCTACACAAGCCTCCATTGGTTACATCTTTGATAAAACGGACAGAGCGAGAACACATCCAGGTATTCCTTCCGTTCTTGCTCAGATGTATTCTTGAGAATCTGAACAGTACTTTGGCTACAGATGATGAATTTGCACAAGAACACATGCCAAGAAACAGCTATTGGCCCGGTTTCCCAGATCAGTTAAGTAGCTCTTAACAGCGAAAGACTTCTTTCAAACCTTCTTAAGGAGCCTGTGAAAGAAAATCACGTTTCCCAGAGTTGCTCTTAGCTTAAGAATCTCTTTCATTAAGAAGGAAATGAAAGATGCTGCTGACCCAGTCTTTACAACCATCTTAGTGAACAAAGACTCACAGATCCAGCCGCGACAGGCAAATCAATATCACACCAAGCAATGAGATATTAAAACAATGCACCCCGCACAAATTTTGATCTATTTTATACTTTAGATTTATATTGTTTAGCATTCATTGGTGACAGGAAAGGGGAAAAAAATAAAAATAAGGAATAACAAGTGTGTTCCTGTATATGCTTTATGCATTACGCACAAATAAAATGATCATCATGAATATCATTTATTTGATAATTTGGCTGCTATACAGCATGTTCTCGCTGCAAATCAACCGCGTCGCCGTGCGCGAAGCAGAACTGTTTATATGAACGCATTCGTGCGTCAGCACTTCAGTCCCCTGGACGTGCTGTCGGACCGGGCTGTCCAGGCAGCCGTGACACCGATCCTCCTGCGCCGAGCCCGAGCACCTATATGTGTGATGACAGGGAATGAGTGCATTGAGGAGCAACGCTGCAAATATAATAACCAATGGTATCATGTTGGTTTATAAGAATCTTTTTGCGAAGACAACGACCCATAACTATTTTCTTCTATTGAAAAAACCCACCTGCACCGCGGCTTTAGGAGAACAAGACGCTACAGCGCGAGTCGGGATGCAGCGGCTCAGAAGAGCAGTGGAATACGTGCGAGGCGGTGCTGATCTCTGCAATTTGAAGCCCTCTATAATTGTAAAAAGAATTTCACTTATCACAGGTTCTTTTTGGAACATAACCCCTGCGAAAAACCAGGGATTGCTGTAATTCCACGTTGCGAAACTCGCCTTCTTTTGGCTCGCCATGACCGCCATGTTTTTGAACGCACACACACTACGTTTCCTCTGGACTCCGCGTACGGGGAAAAAAAGCTTCACTGTAGCCAGAAATAACGGAGTAACGCACCGTTTGGTAGCGGTAATTGCGTGACTGAATTTAAAAAGTAATGCGTTAGAGTATTAGTTACCGCAAAACTAACGGCGTTACTGTAACCCGTTACTAAATAACGTTAGTCCCAACACTGGTCTCCACACCCGCTGTGTCTCCACACATCCGCAAATACAACGTTGATAAATGCAATAGTGAAAACGGTCAAGCAGCTAAATAAACTTCAGAACATTTTTTTGAGGTGAAGGATTCTGTTTTACTAGTCAGGAGGATACAATGTGGTCCTATATGCTGAATGATTGTTAAGTTAATTTCTCCTTTCGTCCATCTTTCACATTCTATAAAAACAATACATTTCCTCATTATTCTCTTACCAAGACTACTTCTTATTTAGTTGCAGTCTCGTTTTCATCATGAAAAAGGGTCATTAAATTATATTTATCATCTTCATTTTTCATTGTAACGCACATGCAGCAGGGAATTAGTGCGTTAGGTAGCAGTGCTGCGTGTGAAAATGCGCTGATAGTGATCGGTGATCGATTTGCCTGGCATCGATTGATTTGGTTTCAGAACCGGACAGCTCCTCCAAAGAGCTTCTGAAAGAGCGAAACTAAAGGACGGTGTTAAGAAGTCATCTGGGAAACACCCGTATCTTAGGGTACCTTCTTAGTTGAAACCTTCTTTGAACCTTTCTTAAATCCTTAAGAGAGGTTGGATCTGGGAAACCCGGCCATTGTTTTGTAAATTGAAATTCTATTGAGAAAATACAAACATAAAAAGTTCAAATACAAACTAAAAAATGAAATACATGATAAGAACAGTGAGAATACAAAAAAGTCTTTACCTTGGGTGTAAATATATTAATCTAAAAAATGTCATTTTAAAACTGGAACGACTGACACACTTAGTTATTTCTTTCACTCCCATAGAAAATAAACGTTTGTTCATAAGATACACTCCTATGGGTATATAGTTTGGATAACAAGAGCAAAAGATTGATTATAAATTTGCAATTTTTTTATGACTGAAGGATGCCACAAAGAGAAAGGTGTAAGTTTGAATGTTCAAACCCGTTACAAAAAATGTATAATCAAAAAGGCCTCCAGGGTTATTAGTCTCTGAATTAATATACATTTTTGGTGGAATTCTCACAACTCATTTCCAAATCTGGATTGAACTGGTTTGATTGCAACCATCAAAGATGGACGTAAGAAGGTCAACACCATTGACGTCACTGTTTGTTCCTCTGGTTTTTCTAGATGCTGGAAATTGACAACATGGAATACTATACTGAGCAAGGTTTGACTGTATGAAATCTGAACAGACTGGAACGTTTTACGTCTCATTTCATTGTATTCCTTCACCTGTTCAATGCTACACCAGTGGAGCAGACTGCAGAGCTGCTGACTGGTTACTTACCGTGAACTAGTGCCTCTAGTGGTCAACTGCATATTGCACGTCATGTACGCTTGTATTTCTTTGAGGACGTGAACGAATGACGTACCAACAGATACAGGACTTGCGTGGCAGTATATTTCGGCCCTTAGTAAGTAGGATTTTTTTTTTTTTACTTAAATAGCATCAAATTAAAATTTGGAAATGAAGCTGCTCAGTACAGGTTTTCAAGAATATGTGTTCTGACTACACGGTCCTGAGAGAATACAATACTCTTCCAGCTGTTTGTGTTCCCAGGCCTCCCTTGCTAATCTTGAGAGCAGCTGCGGTTCAGAGCACATCACTGACAGGTCTTAAAGTTTAATAGTGGAAACAGTGATGGGATCAAGGAAATGAACGCTCACTGTACCACTGGAGCTCCTCCAGGAAATAGGAAATTGTGAAAAACTCACTCTTCTCTTTTATTTTTTTTAAATGTCATTTCTTGAAGGCCAAATATTTGTTATGGCTGATAGAGGTCAATGCATTTTTGTAGGTGGGTCGGTGGAACATTCGTACAGTCCTCCCCTTAAAAAGTATATAGGTGTATATTGTGTGTGTGTGTGTGTGTGTGTCTGTGTGTGTGTGTGTGTGTGTGTGTGTGTGTGTGTGTGTGTGTGTGTGTGTGTGTGTGTGTGTGTGTGTGTGCGCGCGCGCGTGCGCGCATAAAAAACGTTTATAAAAGTTTATAAGAACAGATAATATGTAGACACACCTTTTTTTTTTTTTTTTTACTTTGTTAAAAGTCTTGTTAAACAAACAAACAAACAATCTTTGATATCCAACAGTGATATAAAGTCATATTCTTCAGCTAACCTGCACAAAACACATATCAGAGAAAATGGTGGACCCTCTATCTGAAAATAACTTGCATGCAAGTACTGTAACATTGCATTGCAGTAATAGTGGAAATAAATAACCATGGCCTTAACTAAGGGTTGTGTGGCATGTTGAGCCTGACGTTTCATAATATTTTATAACCCAAAGCAGCAAAGTTGAGATACAGATGATACAGTTCATAGAAGGGTAAGGACAAGTGTTCTTTGATTGTGACGTCCAGGTTTCTCACAACCTTGGGCTATGAAATGGGGATTTGGAAATTGATAATGTTATTGATAGACTAGTTGGCTGGGATCACCAACAGTACAGTCTTGAAGAGTTTATCAGAAAATTGTATTAATTAATTAATTAATTCATTCATTCATAGGCCATGTCGTGGCTTAGTGGTTAGCACATATGTCTCACAACAAAAAGGTTCCTAGTTTGACTCCTGGGCCTGACAGGAGTGCACTGTCTGTGTGGAGTTTTCTCCACACAGAGAATCAGATTTGGCATGTGGTATTTCTCCAGGTACTCCGGCTTCCTCACATGTATTTATATATACATATATATATATATATATAAATCCTTCTTACTATTGTCCTGTATCGTTGAGTTAATTTCCAAACACAAACCAAATAAATATAAGTTCCAAAGATCGGGCAGCAAACACAGACCCGAGGTTAAAACAGTCGGTGCAATTTCCAACCGGTTGGAAATTTCTTCGGTTAGGCACTAACCGAAGTTTTTCTGCATATATGCCGGCTACCAACGCTATCAAATATCATTCAACAAGCACGAGGAAGTGGTTGTAGACATTTATCGTGGAATCAAACGTGGAATTACAACTATGGATGATGATAGTCCAAGAGTCGAGGCTCACGCAGCGCGACAGGCAGAACTGGTTCTTCAAGTTGGCTGTTTTCAGCTACGTCTGATTCATGACACTCACGATCTGCTGCTGAAGTTTTACCTTTGCGGACAGAATGTTGGTTCAGTCTATCCATTTCAAATCTTCAACCTGATTATTCGATGTCTGATTATCAACCTGGGACCTTCCTCTTCGGAGTGACTCCAAAAAGCTGGATCTTCAGTTCATTGGCCCCTTCAACATCCTCAAAGTCATCAACCTGCTGCAGTCCTGAAGCTTCCCCGGTCTATGCGGGTCCACCCTACATTCCATGTTTCTAATCCAGCCTGTGATGGAGAGACTCCCGCTCCCGCCGCTGGAGGCGCATCCAGTATCTGGATTCGCTGGTTCATTTAGGTTCTGCCCCCCCTTACCCTGGAGGACCAGGTGATTCTGGTTAGCAGTTTTGTCCATTTGGAAATGCTGTGGTTCATGAAAGCAGAAACCTGCTCTACCGGTTCATCAGATTTTTTCGGCTCCAGCATATCCCTGCGCACTAATCTCCTTTCAATCAACACAAAACGTCGACTTCTGTGCTGAAGGCAATGTCCTGCAGTCAACTAGATCCTTAATGAACTCTTTTTCGGTGAAAAGCACGTGAGGTGTTATGTGTGGCCAGGTATGGGTTGCTCCACTAGGAGTGTGTGTGTGTTAATGCTGCTGTCTTCTCCTTCCTCTCTGTTCCCAGGGGAAGGTTTGTTTTGTTTCATTTTTGGGAACAGGTAACACTTTTCTTTCCTCTGGCCATAATGGCAGGGTTTTTTTTTTTTAGTTTTTTATTTTAGTTTGAGTTGGAGATTACCGGTAGTCCTGTTTTGTCGGTTGTTTTAGGTTATAGCTTTACCTGGTTTTTCTTATTTAGTGGGAAAGTGCATGGTCCGACGGCCCATTGCGTGGCTGGCCCTGTGCTTACCCCTCTTTTGTTCTTTTTGGCCAGGATCTCCATCTCCTTTTGGTTCTTTACTTTTGGGTTAACCCTTTTCGTTGTTTTCTCACCAGCAATTTTAAAATAAAAAAAAAATTGTTTTCAACCCTTGACATTTTTGTGTGGCGTCCTTAATGTGTTGTCTCTGGTTTTCTGACAAAGATCATTTAACTTGAATGAATCATTCTTACTGATGTCCTGTATCGTTTTATTCACATTATCAGATCAAACAGGCATTTCACGAATGAGTCGCTGGTTAATGACAGGTTGTGTTTGGAAATTAACTCATAAAGAACTAAGTTCCAAAGATCGGGCAGCAAACACAGACCCGAGGTGAAAACAGGGTGCGCAATTTCCAACTTATGTATTTGTATCCCACTGACAATAACTTCAGCCCGATCTACACCGCTCTGTGCCTCTTTTTCTTCGTGTACATTTGAACGGCGTGGAAATTCAGGAGTATCTGAACATTTACTCCGGTATTCTGGTTCAGTTTGTTTCCATACTTCTAGTCTTCGAGCAAACTGGGGCTCATCTGATGTTCACCGGTGAAAAGTTTTCAAGGGGGGGAATTCCAAGTTTGTAAAAAGCTTGAGTTTGATGAGTGAACGCTGCCTACAACTCGATTATATCACCAAATCAGTAAAACACTTGGTGAACTGTTGGAGATCCACATTTATGCACAGTGCTCGTTACAGAACCTAAATGAACAGCCAATAGGATTAAAACGGTGCCTGACGCGCATCACGAGCCAGGACTCTTCAACTTTTTCCGTCCAGTTTGTTGTAATTTTAATGTTTGATTCCACGACCAAAATCTCCCGCTTAGTTTGCGGAGTAGATGACTATTGTGTATGTTACAGCAGCTGAAACAACCACTTCCTCACACTGCTGAAACCTCATGTGAATCGTTCTGACCGTGTCGTCTGCGTGCTGTGGTTGTGTGTCAGAGGGCTGATCTGTGGCATTTCTTTTTAGCGATTATGTTTTATCGGGGATGTTTAGTCCACAAGGGCCCATCCAGAATGCTTCACCCCTCTGGGCTGGGACCCCTGCTCCGCCCCTGGTTTAGAGGCATGTGTGGCAAAAAGTGACACTTTTCGTGTGTTCTTTGCAAAGATATTTCTTGTAGTTGAAACACAATAGCTACATTTGTGTTGATCAGCCCATAACACTCGCTGTTGTCTCCGCCGAAATCGAAAAATGTGGGGACCACAGCTTCATCCGCTACAGTGTGTGCGGGTTTAAGCCTATCTAGTGCAACATGCTCTTTGCGGCCACCTAAGTCTAGCAAAAAAACCTTAGGGCCCCTCTCGAGGACTCTAAAGGGGCCGTCGTATGGAGGCTGTAAAGGAGAACGATGAGCATCATGCCGCACGAAGACAAATCGAGCCGACTTGAGCTCCGATGGGATGAATGTTCGCGGAAAACAATGGTGAATAGGCCCCGGGGTCAAAAAACTATTAGAAGGAACCGCTTGCTGGGTGAGTTTGCGGAGCCGAACTTTCAGGCAAAAATTCTCCTGGCACACGAAGCGGCTGACCGAACACGAGCTCTGCGGGCGACGCATTCAAATCTTCCTTCGGGGCCGTGCGCAAACCGAGCATGAACCACGATAAGCGGTCCACCCAGTTACCATCCGTGAGCGCAGCATGCAGTGCTGCTTTGAGGGACCTGTGAAAACGTTCACAAAGGCCATTCGCCCCCTTCCCTACAGTCCTGATTGGTGCGAGGTCCATAATTGTGTCCGCCACAATATATATACATATATATATATATATATATATATATATATATATATATATATATATATATATATATATATATTCCTTCCTCACACACACACATATATATATATATATATATATATATATATATATATATATATATATATATATATATATATATATATATATATATATATATATATATATATATATATATATGTGTGTGTGAGGAAGGAATATATATATATATATATATATATATATATATATATATATATTCCTTCCTCACACATATTTTAGGTTGCTGGATGATTTTAAATTGATTGTGAGTGTGAGCATACAAAGACTGTGGTGTCATTAGGCAGAAATTACAGATATAGTTGGCTATCATCTATGTAGCAGTGATAAGAAAAAACATGCAAGGTAATAACCGCACCCTAGAATGAGGTGTGTATATTTAGCAAAAAAAAAAGGCCCCAGCACCTAGCCTTGGGGCACCGTCATGTAGAGGCTCTGAGGTATTGACACTTGCCCATGCCATGACACACTGAGATAAGAATCAACTCACGAGTATGCTTGCTCTGAAATGCCCATTTTCAATAATAAAGATTGCAGGATATTCTAGTTAACTGCATCAAAGGCAGCTCAAAGATCGAGGATAAAAATCTAGGAATAAAAAAACAAACAAGACTCAGAGGCAGCTTTTACTGTCTTGAAGGTTTCTGCCACAGATAACAGGCCTGTTTAAATGGAAAAATTGCCTCCAACCTAAACTGAAGTGGATCAAAGAGGTAATTTGGTGAAAGAAAGTTTGTGACCTAGTCATATAATGCTCTTGCGATAGTTTTGACAGTAATGGAAGTAGCAAGACTGGCCTATAATTCTCAGCTTGCCCAGGGTTGAGAGAAGCCTTTTTGAGCACAAGCACCTTACCTTTTTTTAAAGTCGGCAGATGTTCTGGAGGTTAGCAATACATTCATCTCATGTGTAAAAGCTGGCACAATAATAAAAGGTACGGTTTGGAGAAAGTTGGTAGGTATCAGGTCTAGATGACAAGTAATCAGATGGCAACAAGTCAGGAGTTTGGATACCTTGCTTTGAGTCTGAAGCAAATTTAGTAAAAGAAGTATCATTGACCCCGAAAGACAGAAGACATGTCCTATTTCTGCTACGTGCCAGCTTAGGGGATGCCGTAACCTCAGTGTGGGGTAGCCGGAAAGGGTAATGCACCCTTCGCTAAGGATAGCTGGTCGACTGGCTACTGAAAGCTGCCTCCTTCTTAGTGAAAAAAAAGTCAAAGCGGGTGGGTGATGGGCCTAGTAGTGATTTGAAGTGTAAATTATTTTCTGTGCGTCTGTGGCACTGCTAAATTTGTTATAAAAAGCAATTTTAGCACTTTTGTATCAGATGTAAAGGTGGATAGAAGAGTCTCAGAAGCTCTGAGAGAGGCGCACAGCCTCCAGAGGGTATCTATGAGCCATGGCTGAGGTGGGTTGGAGAAAGCACGTTTTTTTTGATAGATGGCATAGTCTACCCAGGCAAGAGCTTAGTGTGCCACGGAGAGGTTTAGTGGCATCATTGAGCTCGAGTGAGGAAAATGTGCTGAGATTGGGGTGGAGCGGAGGCTACCACTTCAGAGAAGTTGGATGGAGATAGCTTGTTGAGGTTGCAGCACAACGAAACTAGCGGTGGTGAGATGGTAACAAACATTCCCATATATAGTTGTGCGAAAAAACAAAACAGTCTTTAACTGAAATGAAATTTTACGGTAAGCCTCTTAAAGCAGCACAACGTAACTTTCAGCTTTTCTGAGTTTGGCGGCATCTTTTGGACAAAAGCGGTAGTGCTTTACCAGAAAGAACACTACGTTTCCCATGAGCACCAGCGCGTACTGCCGTAAAACTCCTGTCCCGTCGCGTGCATTTGTTTTGAGAGAAGACGGGACACTTTTCTGTTGCACCAAGTGAACAGACGGAACGCAAAAAAAAAGATGTTAAACTGCTGGAAAGGAACTGGAATTTACCGGGATACCTTAAACAAGGAAGCCAGGGAGCGGTATATGGAGAAAATAATTATTATTAACGGTCTGGATCCATATGAAATCCCTATTAAAGAATGGAGCTCCTCGTCGGAGCGCCACTCTTTAGAAGGGATTTCCTGCCGCAGTTCAGCACAACCCACGTCTTACTACCTTGTTTAGGAGTGTTTGGCAGCTGCTTTGGTAAATGTTTGACTCGCCATGTGTTTCAATAAATTAGTATAATAGTACAACATACAGTACATGTTTTGTATTACTCTTACTTTTCTTTTCTTTTTTTTTGACTGCTATATTATGCTGAAGAGGCTCCGAGGCGTGAGCAATATTTTTTTTTCCTCGTGAGATTATTTTTTTCCTCTGCAGCTACAAATCAAATAGTTAATATTTTTTCCTCAACAAAATTAATCGCACCGCAGAGAGCTGGCCAGCAACTGCGTTTAGCTGGAGTAGTGGGGGATAAAACCCGTTTGAATGATCCGACCCCGGTCTGTGAGTGTTTGTTTGTGGTTTAATAAACCCGTGTTTTGATCCGAAGCCCGTCTGTGTGCGTGTTTGTTTGTTTACTGAGGAACGTTATGTTTGGTCGTTACAGCCGCGATCCAACCGAGCCGACGACTCTTTTACTCTTTTACTTTGTTATCAGATACTTGGCCGGCCTCCGTGGTTCTGCCTCCGAGCAGGAAAGCGGTGAAAAGTTAAACCATTAGCGATCTTTTCCCCACGTCTGTTATGTGTGGAGCTGCTGCAGCCACAACACAGCAACGGGTTACCAGCTTCTGCGGAGCTGCGCTCCACGCCCCGTCCATTTTCGTCTCGACTACGAATCGTGAAGGAGGGGGAAGTTACGTATGCCGTAAAGCAGTCAAAGCCGTAAAAATGTGTAGTTTTTTAGTGTGGCAGGGTTCCTACCATGCTCCTCAAAGTTACATAGTGCCAGTGAAGGCGATACAGACCCCCTCAGACCATGACAGAGGTGTCATTAAACCTGTTGGAAGTTGATGTACCATCACAATGACTCTGGAAATATGATATTAAGGTGGAAAAGTTACATAGTGCCGCTTTAAGCATTTTAAAATTTTGTCAATTCAGCAGTATTTTGATCAAATCTCCACTCTTCAGCTGTTCCTATACAGCCTTATCAGCTAAAAGTTGGATAGCTAAAGCTACATATCACACTACTGAAAATTCCTGAATCTACCATACTCAAAGATAATCTCAACATGCAGTTTTCCAATAACCTTAGCTTTTAATTTCGACCTGTTGGAATTAAACTACAGCACTTTACATTATCAGATATGAAAGTGTTGGATGGCAAAATATGCAAATTCTAAAAGAAATCAAAGTTTAGACTTTGTCGTTATTTTACTTATATTCTAATCACTATAATCATACCTGTGTAGTTTTCACACACAGTATATCATTTCAAGATAAAACCATGTATCGGGGCTAATTTAAAACTCCCGGTTTAAGTGATTTAAGAAATTGGTTTTGTAAGCCTTGTAGGACACTAAAGGAGAAATAAATATTCACTATTAATATATTTTAGGAGCTGAGAAATGTGGGCTGATTTTAAAAGTATGGACAGCAACAACAACAACAGCAGCACAAAACACAACCAAATAAACCTGATATGAAATTTTATTAAATTGTTTCATCAGCATGTGAGATGCTAAATGTTAACTCTAAGATTAATTCAATTCAATTCAATTCAATTCAATTCAATTTTATTTATATAGCGTCTAATACAACAGAGTTGTCTCTAGACGCTTTACAGAGACCCATACCCAGAACATGACCCCCGAGCAGTTATTACATAAACAATGGCAGGTAAAAACTCCCCTAGTGGGAGAAAAACCTTAAGCCAAACAGTGGCAAGGAAAAACTCCCCTTTAGGAGGGAAGAAACCTTGAGCAGGACCAGGCTCATCAGGGGGGACCCTCCTGCCGAGGGCCAGACTGGTGGGTCAGGGACGGCAACAGCACAGCAGGCAGGTGGAAGCAGCAACGGGATGACCGGGGGTGGGGACCGCAGGCCAGCACGCAGCTCCCGAAGCTCCGGCCCAATCAGCAAGTCCCAGGTTGGGGTGCAGGGTCAGGAAAAGACTTGTGCTCCGTAATGCAAGCTACAAGCCACCCACGACCACCTTCAGGACAAAAGAGAGAAAAGGGAGGAGAAGGGGGGGGCAGCAACGGGATGACCAGGGGTGGGGACCGCAGGCCAGCACGCAGCTCCCGAAGCTCCGGCCCAATCAGCAAGTCCCAGGTTGGGGTGCAGGGTCGGGGAAAGACTTGTGCTCCGTAATGCAAGCTACAAGCCACCCACGACCACCTGCAGGTTCCGGTGTCCGGCAAAGGATGCTGCAACATGGACAAAAGAGAGAAAAGGGAGGAGAAGGGGGGGCCAGCACAAGAAACCACAGGAGCGACTCTGACACACTAAAGTTTACACTACCTAGAGATTTACCAACACCAGCTAGAGGTTTACTAAACACTAACTATAGGCTTTACTAAACAGAAATGTTTTAAGTTTAGTTTTAAAGGTGGAGGTGGTGTCAGCCCCCTTAACCCAGATTGGAAGTTGGTTCCATAGTAGTGGTGCCTGATAGCAGAACGCCCGCCCTCCAAATCTACATTTAGATACTCTAGGAACTACGAGCAAACCTGCACTCTGAGAACGGAGAGCCCTGACAGGAACATAAGGCACTATCAGGTCTTGCAAATAATGCGGAGCTAAGCCGTTTTGGGCTTTATACGCAAGTAATAAAATTTTAAATTGGATTCTGAATTTTACGGGTAACCAATGGAGCGACGCTAACACTGGAGAGACGTGGTCTCTCCTGCTAATTCCTGTAAGTACTCGTGCTGCTGCATTTTGGATCAGCTGGAGCCTATTCAGCAAATTACTTGGACATCCTGCTAACAACACATTACAGTAATCTAGTCTAGAAGATACAAACGCATGAACTAGTTTTTCTGCATCACTCTGTGAGAGGATTTTCCTAATCTTTGCAATATTACGGAGATGGAAAAAGGCTATTTTACAAACCTGATTGACATATGGTTTAAATGACAAATCCTGATCGAAAATAACACCAAGATTTCTCACAGTTGCACTGGAAGCCATCGCAACACCATCTAATCCCTTCCTAAGATGCTCTGGACCAAGAATGATAACCTCTGTTTTATCTGAATTTAGAAGCAGGAAATTTCTGGACATCCAGTCCTTGATGTCCCTAAGACATGCCTGAAGTTTAACTAACGGTTCTGTTTCATCCGGCTTCATAGACAAATAGAGCTGCGTATCATCAGCATAACAATGAAAGTGTATGCCGTGATTCTGGATTATACTTCCCAACGGCTGCATGTATAAACTGAACAAGATTGGCCCTAGCACTGAACCCTGCGGAACACCATAACAGACCCTTGACTGTTCTGAAGAAACCTCATGTACATGAACAAACTGGAACCTGTCAGATAGGTATGATTTAAACCAGATTAACCCTAAATATTATCTGTAAATGTTTCGGGTCAATCAAAAAATTTAGCTAATAGGCAGTACATACAGCTGGTACCTGGAAGTACCAAAATAAAAGGCTCAGCCTAGGGTTCATCATCTGAGTGTGGCCAAACGAGCACAGCTCCCCCCAGATGTGTTGACCCAGGTATATATACGACCTTTATCAGACCAGTGCTCGAATATGCCTCACCTTTCTGGGCCGGCCTCACAAAACACTTGATCCAGGAACTGGAATGTGTGCAGAATAGGTTCTGCCGTATCATAGGGATACCAACTAACTCCTTGCACTCTGGAGGCGAGGAGAGAGGAGGCCACCTTAAGGGAATTCAATTTCAAATTCTACTGAGAGAAGGGACCAGCCCAATGATCCAGAGCCTGTCTGCAAGTACAAGTCAATACACACTACGCAATGGGACACTCACACAACCTGTGAGCCACACAAAAAGGCACCAAGCTTTATCAGAAGTAAAACAAACTTTTTTGTAGCATTTTTTTGACAGTTGATATTTATTTTTTTTTTTTTTTTTTTTTTTTCAATAGAGCGGCCCTCTTGTCTCAAAGTGTAAAAAAACATCATAATTCATAATGTTATGCAATGATGTATTTCAAATAAACTGGAAACTTGAATTGTTATATCTGAACAAGATTGTCTCCAGGAAGGCCCAGTCTGCTCTGATTTGTTATCTGGTTGGTCAAGGAGTGTGGCTGTTCAATCTTTCTTTTTGGCATGTCAAATTAGCCACAAGACAGGGATTATTCCAATGTGCTCCAAAGTGATAAGTTTATTATGTAAGAAAGAAAAGGCTGAACTAAAGAAAGGGGAAAACTCCCTCTGGTGTGAACTTTTTAACTTTCTTCCCATTTTAGTGTGGATGCACAAAATACTATACTTACCAGCCCACCCGATTTTGCTGTTGGCGTCCCTTATTTCATTTTCCTTCCCTGGTGTGCTCCTGGCATCACATTTCTTTGTTTGGACGTAAAGCCGAAAGATTCAGTAATAGCTCTGAAGCTCAACCATTTTCATCTGGACACCTGGACAGCTACACCAAGTAAATCTTACCAGAGAGTGCCAGTTTGCAAGCACTGCATGTCCAAGTAGAGTGTGATGTGTACATGATATAGAGTAATGTAAATAAATATAAATTACTCCTTGAAATAAAGAATATGGTAAAATTGATTTTGCAATGGAATTGTCATTTGTCCCATAAAGTCTGGAAAAAAAATGAGAAGCAACAAGGGGAACTACAGTCTGTGGACAAGCAGCAAAATGAATGTGTGCAATTAGAGTTGGAGCTTCTGCATCAGCAAAGCCTCCTTGTTGGAGATGCGCATCATTAACATAGCTATTTCATTACTTATGCTCACATCATTAATGTGGAAAGTTATTCATATTTGTATATAGTGTTGCAAAAAAAGAGTGGATGTTCCAACAGAGGGTGTAGACATTTTTTTAGTTTTTTCAAGAACAACTGTTTTACAGTTTTTGTCCTTTGGAGTTCTTTGCCTAATCTTTTTTACATTTTAAATTTTAGGCTTTATTTTTTTTTAATTTAATTTTATTTATTTTGTTTTACTCTTGCCTCTGCTGCTACTGAAACAAGAACATACGTCTAAAACTAAAATAGAGATATAAGTAAAAGCCTGTATTTCCAGAGTGTAAATGAAGATTATTCAACATGTAATCCTTCATGCAGAATTCTATTTATACAAAGAGGATTAGTACATCTTATACACTTCATTGTAATGTTTGCACATTTTTCAACTGTACTGCCTCTTCTGTGGGCAACTGCCATGCCATAATAATTCATGCAAATAGTTTGGTATTGCATTTAATGTATGCTTCCCACCATTAATAGTATCTTATTCCAATACCACCACCACCACCACCATATAAAGTATGACATAACTTCAGTGCGAACAAGAAATGTGTGACATAAAAGAAAACGCACATCAATTGGGCTTTCAATATAGTAAGTCATAAGATATTAAGCATGCGATCATGTTCAGATAATATATGTTCTGCAGGGATGAATCACAACAGTTAAACTTGTTTGATGTCGTGCAGTTGGTGCGAGAGGAGACTGCCTTTGATGTCGCCTCAGGGTGCTGAGCAGAATCCGCAGTTTACTATGACTCTCGAAAAAGCTTGAGGAAGGGCTTATTTAGGCTCCATGACACAGAGAGTGAAGTAGGAGGCAGAGGATAAAGAAGCTAATCTTGTCAGCCTCAAGCCTGCTCCCCTTTCTGAATAAAACTGCAGTTTAGTTTTCTTTGTCCTGGTATTTAAATGGAAATATTTGTAAGACTTGGGCCTGTTGAGGAACATTTCACAGCTGCCTCTGCCCAAAGAGAAAGCAGACAATTTGGCATTAAGCATTCTGTAAATGTGCTGCATGTGTTTATCTGTTCTAATGACCTTAAAAAGTATGGGTATTACCAGCATACTAATCACCTTTGTGTGCTGTGCTGCTGTTTAGCATTCAAAGAGTCTATCAGGCACAAGCAACATTAAAGCAACACAATTTGTTTTTATGTTTTTAACCATTATCTATTACAATGAATGCAATACAAAACAGCGAAAATTTGAAGGGAATTTCCAGAGTAACAAGGGTGATAAAATATTTTGAGTGAGCTGAAGCTCCTGTAATCAAGAGAGAGGCTGGAATTAGGTTGGTTTACAACCCGCAAAACATCATGTGAGAGCTATTCTTTCAAATCTTGTGGGTAACAGAATCACAATTCATACATAGAGCAAGGTAATTCAAAAACATATGCAAAGCAAAACTCTGTATTTACTTCAGATGAAGTTGCATTTGGACATACATTTTCATCATTACCGTCTCTAAGAGGAACATTGATATGACCCCGTTTTCTACTAACACTGTCCACCGCTCACAGTGTCAGCAAACTTACTGTTTTAGCTATTTGAATTGAATCTGTTTGCAAAGGTTCATCTCTTCCCTTTTTGTGAAATCTCTGTTATTTTATTTGATTCCATCTCATTTTGCATCACTTTGGTGCTAACTATTGTAACTGCCACTTTATTACACCCGCCACCAACATAAGTGGCCAACCACACAAAGGCAAGCCATGGATCCCTTAATAATCACTTTAAAAGCAGTGCCAACATATTTTTGTTAACCTGAAAGATGCATCCAGTAGCTGTTGATATAGGTTCATTTTAAGACACTGCAACATACCCTTGTCATGTAACATGGGCATGCATTATTCAAACCATTTAGCAGCACAATAAGCACTTTTTCAGACTGCCAATCACTCAAATTCTTTAAGTGTTTTGGGTGCACGCTGAGTGGGAGATACATGAGGGTGGGATGCTCTATCACGCCTCTCCTCTCTGCTAAAAGGCTTTGACATTTTTCCCTGGAGGCCTACGGCCAGTTTGATGCCCTCTGTACACAACTTAATGGCTGTTGTCACTGCACAGATCATTAATGATTACCCACTTAACAACAGCCCAATTACTGGGTTTTGAATGCTCTTTTGACATACTGTATATGTGGGATGAAAGGCATATATATTTTCAAAATGCATTCAAAGACATTCAAAAGGATGCAATGTATTTGTCTCTTATTTGTATATAGGTACTTTTTCACTTGCTCTCTACATTTGTTTTCACTTGGTACATTCATTTACAAATTATATTTACATTTTCCTTTAAACCCTTGTTTAATTTTTATTCATATATTAATGGCCTGTTTTTCTTTTTTTTTTTAAATAAAAAAAAAACTCACTCTCACTCACTCACTCATCTTCTCCCGCTTTATCCGTTCCCGGGTCGCGGAGGCAGCAGCCTCAGCAGGGATGCCCAGACTTCCCTCACCCGCGACACTTCCTCCAGCTCTTCCGAGGGGAGTCCGAGGCGTTCCCAGGCCAGCCGAGAGACATAGTCTCTCCAGCGTGTCCTGGGTCTTCCCCGGGGTCTCCTCCCGGTGGGACATGCCTGGAACACCTCCCTAGGGAGGGGTCCAGGAGGCATCCGGTACAGATGCCCAAGCCACCTCAGCTGATCCTCTCAATGTGAAGGAGCAGCGGCTCGACTCCGAGCTCCTCCCGGGTGACCGAACTCCTCACCCTATCTCTAAGGGAGCGTCCAGCCACCCTGCGGAGGAAACTCATCTCGGCCGCTTGTATCCGCGATCTTGTCCTATCGGTGACTACCCAAAGTTCATAGGTGAGGGTAGGGGCGTAGATTGACCGGTAAATCGAGAGCTTCGCCTTTCGACTCAGCTTCCTCTTCACCACGACGGTCCAGTACATCGACCGCATAACTGCGGACGCTGCACCGATCCGTCTGTCAATCTCCCGCTCCATCGTTCCCTCACTCATGAACAAGATCCCGAGATACTTGAACTCCTCCACCTGAGGCAGGACTTCTCCACCCACCCGGAGAAGGCATGCCACCCTTTCCCGATGGAGAACCATGGCCTCGGATTTGGAGGTGCTGATTCTCATCCCTGCCGTGTCGCACTCGGCCGCAAACCGCCCCAGCACATGCTGAAGGTCCCGGTCTGATGAAGCCAACAGGACAACATCATCTGCAAAAAGCAGAGACGAAATACTGAGGTTCCCAAACCAGATCCCCTCCGGCCCCTGGCTGCGCCTAGAAATCCTGTCCATAAAAATTATGAACAGGACCGGTGACAAAGGGCAGCCCTGCCGGAGTCCAACATGCACCGGGAACAAGTCTGATCTACTGCCGGCAATGCGAACCAAACTCCTGCTCCGATCATACAGAGACCGGACAGCCCTTAGTAGAGGGCCCCGGACTCCATGATCACTCAGCACCCCCCCACAGAATGGTAGAGGGACACGATCAAATGCCTTCTCCAGATCCACAAAACACATGTAGACTGGTTGGGCAAATTCCCATGAACCCTCGAGCACCCTGCAGAGGGTATAGAGCTGGTCCAGTGTTCCACGACCAGGACGAAAACCGCATTGTTCCTCCTGAATCCGAGGTTCAACTATCGGCCGTAATCTCCTCTCCAGTACCCTGGCGTAGACTTTCCCGGGGAGGCTGAGAAGTGTGATCCCCCTATAGTTGGAACACACTCTCCGGTCCCCCTTTTTAAACAGAGGGACCACCACCCCGGTTTGTTACTCCAGCGGTACTGTCCCCTTCCTCCATGCGATGTCGCAGAGGCGTGTCAACCAAGACAGCCCTACGACATCCAGAGACTTGAGGTACTCAGGGCGAATCTCATCCACCCCCGGTGCCCTGCCACCGAGGAGCTTACGAACCACCTCGGTGACCTCGGCTTGGGTGATGGATGAGCACGCCTCCGAGCCCCAAATCTCTGCTTCCTCAGTGGAAGGCATGTCAGTCGGGTTGAGGAGATCCTCGAAGTATTCCTTCCACCGTCCGACAATGTCCCCAGTCGAGGTCAACAGCTCCCCACCCGCACCATAAACGGTGCCGGCAGAGTACTGCTTCCCCCTTCTGAGGCGCCGAACGGTCCTCCAGAATTTCCTCGAGGCTGACCGAAAGTCTTCCTCCATGGCCTCCCCGAACTCCTCCCAGACCTGAGATTAAAAAAAAACAACTTCCCTTAATCACCAACTTGGGGGGATGGAGGGGTTTGTGCGACTAAATAATCATAGGAGCTAAGTTTTGAGGGCAATTGCCTCTTGGTAGAGTCTCCCAAGTCAAATTGGTCCTGGAGGACAGGCAAGAATGAGAGTAATTCTGGGAAAAACATGGAGAATAGAAATCAAGGAGGCACATATCCCTCCCTGGGTTACAGGGCCCCCCAACCTGCAGCAAGGCCATGGGGCCCAGAGGATGCCCAAACAACCAACATGGGTTCACCCTCCTGTGGACCTACTGCCTGCAGGAGGGGCCATGTGGGCCAGGTACGCTATGTTTAGAATATAAATAAATGTTGCGTAGTATTAGGTAAATAAAACCTCAAACAAACAACATGTAGGTCAGAAGAAAATCATGAGATCAAGTTCCAGCAGGTGCTCCAAATCATCAGCCCTCAATGCTCTTAAGTACCTGTGCAGACCTCAATAAAAGCAGAGATTTTGGTTATTTTGCTGGCCTGGAGGGGTAAGGTGTGTCTTAACCGGGGCGGGGCTTCAGGGGAGGCTGGGGGGGCCGTATTCCCCCGGCCCGGGGCCCAATGGGGTCCGCCCCTGAGGCAGCAGGCCCCGCCGCGAGATTTTTTATTTTTTTTTTTGTGGCACCACTTGGTTCATATTAGGTATAAAGCATTGTATAATATGTTGTGCTGAGATTTTCACACTCACAGTTAACATTAAAACAAAAATTGCAAGTGAATCTCCAAATGTATTTAGGGTAAAATCATTCGTCATCAACAGCCGTCTATCAACGTCATCATCGATCACTTGGCCCACTGCAAAGGGTCCGGTCATATGCCTCGCCCCCCAGCCCGGCTCTGACATGTTCCACTACTGGTCTTAACACAAAGCCAAGAGGGAAAGACAGAAGCCATGGTCTTAGTAAAGCAACTGCTGCTGATCGTCATTTTTAAAAACGGTTATAAAACTCTTCCAAACAATTTGAAAATCAATGTCCAACAGTGACAAAAATATTCACAGGTGGAATCCTTAAAGACAGTTGCCAATCTTCCCAATAAATACACCTCAGAGCCCAGGCCTCACTGAGCATGCTAAATGTTATGGCACTTTTGCACTAGGACTTACTGAGCCCGACTCGGCTCGTCACGCCTCTATCCGCCTCTACCCGCCTCTACCCGTTTGTTTTTCCACAGCCAGGGGAGAAGTGGGGGGGTTGGGGTGAAGCTGCTGTGACGTACTCGATTGCGCAACCGCTTTGTTCATGTCGGCGCTGATCAGAAATCAGCTGGAGCCGCGAGCGGCTGAGAGTAAAACAGCCCGTCTACATCCCTTTTTTAATTCTCTCGTCAGCCACCAGGTTTATGAACATCTGCACCTCAGAGTTGGATCACCAAACAGACGTTTTGCGCTTTATAATAAAATCGCTGCGGGTCGCTCTCGCGCTGACTCCCGCTTCCTGATTCAAACGTCTGCCGGCCCGCCCCCGACCAATCAGTGTCGCGGAGGGTGGTGACGTCAGAAATAGTCCCGGCTCAGCCCGCAAAGAACCTCGCCAGAATGGTTACAGAAATAGTATCGGCTTGGAGCGGCTCTACCCGTCTCAGCCCCTAGTGCAAACGTGCAAGACGGGGCCGCACCGAGCCAAGCCGGGCGGAGGCGGGACTAGTGCAAAAGCGCCATTAGAGTCCAGTATGGTTTATTTGGAAGGGTTACCAGGAGAATGTTTGTTAAATGTAATACCTATTTTTAGAAAATGACTAAGGTTCACAAACCTAAAAAAAAAAAACACAACACTTGAGGAAATGATATACAGTGGACAAACAAGATCAAAGTGGATATGTTGGCTAATACCAATAAGGTACTATAAGATTTCAACAGAAAGACTTTGTACCTGGTTTGAAGCATGGCATTAAAGAGGTGATGAATTGAATGGTTGTCCACAGACTGGGCAGTCAGGAGTCAACCATCAGCTACCAGATTATAGTCTAGAGGGAAATGTAACCCTATATATCCATTAGCTGAAGTTTAGTTGGAATTGGGTGATGCTACAGAACTATGATCACAAGCACACCAATGACTTTGCATCAGAATGACTGAAATATAAAAGAAATAAAGTAAAACAAGTTTTATAATGGCCTTGTCAAAGTCCAAACTTCAATTCAGTGCTGTGGCTGGACCTTCAGAGAGCTCTGTATATGTGAATGCTCAAACATAATGAACTAAAGCAATACAAATAAGAATGGACCAAAATGTCTCCACAATAATGTGACAGACTGATAAAGTCATACAGAAAATGATTACTCACGTTTCTTTGTTAACAAAGCTGGGTTTACACATTTTTGAATCATAGGGGTACTTGTGCTAACAATATATTCTTTTTATTTATACCTTCATTTTTGTTAAATAAGTAATGGTATGGGGTACAAAGCTACTCGCTATCTTAGTTTTGTTCATCTAAGGTTGCATTTACCTAATACTAAGATTGACTATGAGATTATTTTTACTTTGTCTTTACACACAAAAAATAGGGTTAGAAAGGAATACTAACTTTTGCACATGATTGTATTTTGTTTCACTGAGGAAATGGGAAAACAGGGCTACGTTAAGTAAAGGAAGGATTTTTACAGGAGTTAGTCTTCTTTTATTGGCTGCTCGGGTGTTATCCCCTATAGGTCAGCCAGAGATTGCATACATTTCCTGTCAGTTATTCATGGTTGTCATCTTTTTTTAACAGTATTTGTCAGTCAAACAATCAATCAAACTAAACTTTTATTACATATTTTCTTATATATCACTTTCATACAATTTGTGCAGCACAGAGTGTTTTACAGGTTTAACACAGAAGCAACAGAATTGATTCTAAAAGAAAGAAAAAAATACCCTGCTTCTTCCACCAAAACACATCCAAATAAGTGCAAAGTACATTCATAGAAACAGTACACATGTCACACACACCCACACAACAACACACACCTAGACCCTTACCAATAACCTGAATAATTGAAGCAGAAATGGAACAAACGCCATCCTTATTCTAATAGGAAACACTGAAGATCGTAAATTAAAATACATAAATAACTAAAGAAGTGCATGCTAAACATAGGGTATTATTAACTAAATGAATAAATAAATAGATACAAATTCCAAAATAAGTAATGCAAAGAATGACAATAAAATAAAGGTCAAACTTTAAAACGTGGTTAGATCAAAACTAAAATAAATATATAAATTCACAGATCACACAATTTACAGTGCGGTGTTATCTTAGTGGGTTCTTGGTTTTGTTTGATGTCCTTGCTGTTTGCAAGTGGCTTCCTAACTGGAGAGAAATTCTCTGCTCTGTTTGACCAAATCAAGACACTCCAAGTGTCTGGGCTGAATTCAGGGCAAAATACTGTCGAACTATCTGTGTGCTCCACCGTCAAATAGCTGTCTTAGGGACTGCTCTGCCCTGAATCAATATCCAGTTAATTTCAGGCCACACTCTGAACCCTCACTAGCAGCACCTACATATAGGCCTCTCCTCTGGAGGAAAGCTGTCAATGAGCAGAGTGCCTGCTGAAGCTCTGGGAACAGACAAACCTGATGCTGGTTTCTACACAATGACTATGGCTTAGTCAATATTCTGTTTTTAGCTTATTACTTTGGTGATAAACGAATTATTTGAAGTGTACCACACTGGAGTAATTGTATTGAAGGGCACATTTAGCTGTTAATCTTTTATATTTGTAGTGCATTACGTTGTAATAGAACATAATCCAGGGAATTTAGCATTGACTTGATTTGCAATCAAGTCTAAATTTGATTAAAATCCTAAAAATAAATGCAGAGCTAAAATACTGCAACATTTACCTTAAGAGGGCAGAACATTTACAACATATTTTAATCTCTCCAGTGTGTTTGCAATAAAACTTTCAGTTTTTACAAAAGGTTTATCTGGATGGAAGATTTAAGGCAGTAAAACCTGCTTCACCATAATAAATACATGTGGGAGATCCTTTATTTCTGTCACAGCGTAACTCGTGGTGCTAATTCCATCCAAGTGTGTGAAACATACTGTAGGTGTTTCTAATGGTTTTAATGCATTTGCTTTTCTTTTAGAGTTCATGGGGTGAGAACACGCCTAAACATGTAATGATTAAAAAAAATCTATTAAATTCTTTGGATAATGTCATATAAAAAAAATCTATCTTTTAAGATGAAGCAATAACCCAGTTTGTGGGTGGAGACAAAAGCAACCAAGCTGTCAGGGTTTGACATTTCCCCCAGTTTGTGTTCTGCCCCGCCTGTTTCCCGTCTGCCCTGATTGTCCGCACCTGTGTCTCGTTATCCCCTGGGTCTTGTCTTTCCCTGCTTCATCTCGGTCCGTACTGTTTTCCTTCCTCTGTGTGTCCTGTCAGGTTTTTGTTTTTGGCTCTCGTGTTTTGTTAATCCTGCTCTGTAGCGTTTTTGGTTCTTGTTTTTGTTAAATAAATCCTGCTTTTTTGCAACTCCTGCCTCCTGCTCTCCTGCGTTTGGGTCCTCAACAAACCACACCCGTGACACAAGCACAGGTGAACGGATGCACACTGCAAATAAAAATCACAAATAACCTCCAAAGTAAATCATATCTCAAGAAAAAAGTATGTAAAAATGAAAGAAAATTGTATTTTATTTTTTATTTATATGTTTAACACTTTGGTTGATGAAAGGAATAAATGGTCTTATTTTGATATATTGCTTACGATTACTTTTTTTAAAGGAGCTGTATGTAAGAGCAATAATAAAACGAATCATAAAATGACCCCGATATGTCAACAGACATTTAAAAATCATGTTCATTTCAAATACTTATGTCACTGACAACAGCACTCAAGCCAGGATATTCCAGTTTAAAAAGAGGAGTTGCAGCCCTCAACTGATGTTTATGTTGTCATTTTTTGTTTTGGCCTGAAGCTCCACCCTCCACCTATCTCCCAATCACCAAGTCAGTATTGTTTCTGAAGCTCCACCCTCCACCTATCTCCCAATCACCAAGTCAGTATTGTTTCTGAAGCTCCACCCTCCACCTATCTCCCAATCACCAAGTCAGTATTGTTTCTGAAGCTCCACCCTCCACCTATCTCCCAATCACCAAGTCAGTATTGTTTCTGAAGCTCCACCCTCCACCTATCTCCCAATCACAAGTCAGTATTGTTTCGGCATCCGGGTTGCCAGCTCACTTCTAATTATCGCAGCCATGGCAGCCTACGTTCCTGCTGCATTCTGCAGCCTACCTGGCAACCTCTGGTCGGGGGGAGGAGGGGGAGGGTACACGCCGCTCAACAATATTTTGAAAGTGACTGCAGTACCAGTTTTGGCCATTTCTTACAGACGGCTCCTTTAAGAATGCTGATATACAATCAGTACTTGCTTTTAAATTAAACATGGATTTATAACCTCTCCCATTACCAAAACATTGTTTAAAAGTCCAGAAGATGTGCAGTAATATATTATTATAACTGTTATATATTATTATATATTACCATGTATTTCATCCTCTAATCCCAAATAAACTTCATTGTAATACCTTGTAGAACCACCTTTGGCAACTATAATGTGAAGTAATCATCATCAACTTTTCTTCTTCTTTAGCTATTCAGTCATTAATCTGCGATTGTAGGTCTTGAAAAACAAGCCCAAATCATCATATCTCTTCCGCCATGCTTCACAGTTGGCATGAGATGTCTGAGCTGATATGCTGTATTTGGGTTTCACCATGTGTTTTTGTGTAATATGTCAGAACATCCCACTTTGTTTGTATGCAAACAAAAGACAGAAATCATATGGTTTGTTCAGCTGCAGCTTTGCCAAGCAGTGCTGCTTTGCTGTATTTAGGAAGAGGACAGTTTCTCCTTGGAACCCTCCAAGCAATCCATACATGTGCAGTCTTTTCATCTGTAGTGTGACAAACATGTGAACTACTTCCTCTCGTTGTTTTTGTTTTTTTTCTTCCATTTTGCAGTTCCAATGGAAGTAATATATTATGTAGTCCAGGGTATTGCGCACATATAAAGCATATAAATACGTGGAAAATACACCAACAAATGTATTTTATTCTCATACATTTATTGTAAATTCACTCTTAAACTCAAAATATCATGATGCTGAGTATAGTTTTGAGGTTCATAAGACAAAGCATTGCAATTTATAAAACTGTCCCTACAACGGACTATGTTTACTGTACATCATTGTACAAGAAAATGCTGCACTGTCAACCAATTTCTAATGGAGAAAGATTTTTTTTTTCTTTTTTTGACTGATAATCTTTGAACTAAATGTGTTGTGCAACAGAAACTGAAGAAAGAGGATAACAGCAGGGTAGGAAGAAAGAGAAATAGAAAATGATGAATCTTGCCCAGCTGTTTGCCAGATCGGGAGGTTTCTGGAACTACTGTTGATATGGAGTCAGCTTGGATGTCATCCAGGAGAGCTGAGTGTTATTTACGACCACAGCAGGAATCACTTGCTCATCATCACCAAAAGATTTTCCACAACAGAAATCATTATTTTCATATCTCTCTATTTGTGTTTTTGCTTATAAGATAAACTGGGTGTTTAGTTGTACTTTTTATTTGTTTCTGAAGCGATTGTAAGGTTAAATAAACAACCACATTTTAAAAGAAGTACCTAAATTGAAATAAAAATAAATAATGAATAAATGATTTTACATGTGCGCAGATCTAGTTGGGCATTCAGTTTAATCATTCTACTGTATTATTATACTGCATAATAAATATATGATTGAAATATATGATTGAAGAACCAATTTACAAAACTAAATACGACATGTTATGTGGTCATGTCTCCAGCTTACCACTTCATTTTCTATCAGTGGTAAATTTTCAGTTTTTATAATTTCTTGAGTCATAGTACCGTAATTGCATACCCTTTTGAGTTGAACCAGAAAAGCTTGAGTGGCACTACTAGTTGAGGAGCAAGCCTCCCATGATAACAGGTCAATTTTTGCCAAGAGAGAATCATTTCTATTTTTGAAGTCACCATGACTACATTTTCACCAGGTTTATTTTTCATTTAAATGACTCTTAAAGGGTCCTTCAGCCATCTTTTTTGAATTCTCATTACAGTCCAATACTCAATCAGTGGGTCAAATAAACCCACTGATGCATGTGTCCACAGTGCTGCATGAGTCTCTGAGTGACAGACATCAGCAAGCCACAGCAAGTCACACACACAATGAGGCAAAGGCAGAGGCAAAGGCAGGAAGTCTCATAATGTGGGTTTGTAACACCCTCCTACAGGGTTGTGCAGAGATTTGGGTGTGTCCATATGTCCTTTTGAATATAACCACCTTTCACTAAATATGGAAAAATAAATGTATTTTCCAGATTGGCTGCTCTCTGCATTGATTTTATAATCTGCTGGATCACTGTACCTCCTGCTACGCTTGTGTCTCATCCAGTTTTTTAAACAGGCATGATTGAATGGGTTCAAATATTTTGTTTAAAAGTAACAAACTATAGTTGAGATTGACTGTGATATGACCGAGAAAGGTGGAAGTAGAGTGCCAGGAGTTCTCAAAATCAGAGATGTTCAAAACTACAAGCCTCACTCCAAATGGACCAGAGACTCTCTAAAGTATTGTCTCCTAAACTGTGTGAATCTCTCGAATTAAATATTTGCCTTGCATGTTGTTTAGTCCATGTTTTTGTGAATAATAACGTGTTTGAGGATCAGGCACCTCCTAGGGTTTCTTCCCCTACGGAAAGTTTATGCTGTTAAAACAACTTTGGGCGTAAGGTAGTAACAAAATCTTTGTTGACCCTTCAACTAAACTAACTGGCTTTTGCAATTTTTACCTCAAGGGGTCCCCCTTGTCGGCTTGGGGGTAAAGTCACTTTTAGGTCCCTGTCCAAGGATTACTGGTGTTTTGCTGGGTCACACTCTTGTTCTCTCCTCCATCATTAATTAGCCTCTTAATCAGCTCCGCCATGAGCATCCCTGCAGCTCTGTGAGTGAGTTTCATGTTTGTTGATGTGGGGCATAGAGCTGCACAGAATCGGACAACCAGAATCGGAGTCCATAGTTACTTTGAATGTTTTTAGGTTTTTTTTGCCAATTGTAGGAACTGGAGACTATGAATGCTAAATATTGCTTCTCATAAGTATGCTTATATTCCATCAAATGTATATTCAATTATATTCAATTCAAATGTAGCTGATACTGTTTTTTAACCACAACACCAAACTCTTCTTTATGCAGCTTTTATTTATACCACATTTTAAAAGTGCTGCCACCCTATCCATTTTTATATAGCTTAGCTTTAGTCATAAAAACTGAACTGCTTTTTAAGTTTTACTCCCTGTGCCAGGGATGTTTAGGCCTGAAAACAGACGACTAAGCAAATAAGGAAAACTGTTTGAATCTTTACAACTTAACATCCACCTCTCAATTCTGTGCAACACAGCTATCCCAGCAAATTAAAGCATATAAACATAAACTTGCTGGTGCATGAAACATTTCCATGGCTACTTGAACCCCTGGCAATTTGGTTACATGTTTGTTCCCATTTAGGGTCAAACAAAGTTTAAGATGTAGAATATCTTGATTATAACATGAAGAGGTGCAAATGGCTTAGACGCGATAATCTCATACAGCTTATCTACTTTGTCTGCTTTTCTTCAGGTAAAGTACTTGCAAAGTATAAAGTGTTAGATCAACACAATGTGTTATTACTTTCATGATTATCGGTAGATCCTTGTGCATTGCCTCTTCTTTATAAATAGTCTGTTTAAAAAGAAATGTTTTCTGCAAACGGAAATACATTAATGCAAGTGAAGAAACTGCCTCCCCTCACCACCTCTGACTCCAAGCTCTTTGCCTCCTGCAGTGCCTCCTCCTTGCAGGAAATAACCCAGCCACATCAAGTGCAGAAATTAGAACTTTTTTTTTTTGTCAGCAACAAATAACAGTGCACTCAGCAGTAATTTGCCAACTGCAAATTTAAGTGAATCCCACTGTGTAATTGATTTACATTCTCCTCCCCTAATCTCATCCTCTCATAGGGGCACTCCCACAAATACACTTATAATAGGCTCAGGAGTGAAACTCTCTGTACTCGCATACCTCAGGTGGGTGCTAACTTGTGACTGCACGTCTTTAGTAGTTACCACATTAAAATTGCAAATCAGTGTTAATCAGTGTGGGAATTATCTCCATCTTTCACACAACGTTTCAGCTTTCTTTTTCAGTAACTACATTTCCATACATTTATTTAAAGCAACACAGATAAGTGTTTTCATGTTTACTTTTATGAAGTGCAGTCTAGCTTTTGTGGTTTCTCATTCCTGCTTCCGTAAAAAAAAACAACAGCCAAAGTAACAACGGACTCTCATCTCAGCCGTCTCACGCAACAACTACATTTGGCTTTGAGGCACATTGTCTCACATAATCAGCAATGAGCTATGGTGGACATCATGGCAGAGGCTACAAAGAGATGCAAGAAAGTCACGATGGAGGAGAAAATGAAAGTACAACTGAGCAAGAGAACAAACCAGAGTAAAATATTGAACAGTGTCTTAAAAGAAGCTTGACCATCACAACTACAACGGGACTCTTTGAGGTACAAATTGCAAAAAGGTTCCTTTGTGCCACTTTAAGGCAATCATTAGAAATGTCACTAATTAGATTAGATAATGTGCACCAGGCACAACATTAACTGGTTTAGAGCTTTTAAAAATACTGTGCGATCTGGTTCATAGATAGTTAAAGGCTACATCCTAGATGAATGTAATATAAACATTAAAGATCAGTGAGCATAAATTGCACCTCAAGGAAGAGGACAAGCAAAGCTAATCCTCCTAGCCACAAGAGAAAAAGGGAGGTCTATGGGAATCTTGCCAGCCCAAATTAAAATTGCCATGCTGCTTAAGGGGAACTAGGTAATTAGTGATGTACTCTGCCATCGTTCCTTCATCAGAACTTATTTACAAACATTGTTTGTCCTTTTGTATAAAAAGCAAAAAACACCTCAAGTTCATAATTGTTCTGTATCAAACAGAATCAACTTTATTTAACTATCAGCTCTTTTTAATGATCAGCTTTAAAATGTGCAAAAAAAAGTGATGGATCCAATAGTGCAAGAGAGCTTTCGTAGGGGACAAAATAAAATCTGAAAAAGGCAGACATACATGTGGAAAGATAGTAAAAATGTCCCGATCAGCTAAAGATCTAATTTTCAAAATCATTCACCTATTTTAGTCTTTATCAAATCAAATACTTGGAGCCCCAGTATCCATGAATGGCCTGTAAGTTCTCCAGCTATACCTCTTTGATGAACACAGTCCTTCCACCATTTGCAATTTTCATATAAGTAGTGCTGGCAAAGTGGTTTTGCAGAACAGTCAACTTTAAAAGCATCAGAATGATGTATTTCTCCATGCAGTATACTGTTTGTTTATGTGTTGCTATATCCAAAGTAGATGCTCTCCATTGATAACTGTGGTGACATAGAACACATTAAGCAGCAGAGAAATTGGATTAGCTTGTCTAGTGAATGGTGCTTCCTGTTGATGGTCCTGCAGATTCATGAGTCTGATGTCCTCTGTTATGGTCGGTAACATGAGCCAGAGTAATACAAGCATACGTGGGACTTTTTGAGCTTTGCCTTATTTTATACCATTACTTTATTAATATTATTTTTGAAAATGGGTCTTGCATTTCTTCACTTGTGTTGAAGATGATTGCCTTGGGCAGAGACGAGAAACACTTCTTGATTTTTCTTTTTTTAACCTGAGCTGCAACTACAGTGGAGGAGGGAGGACACAACCACGTCACCCGAGAGACCAGAAGCCGTCAAGGAAGAAACCGGAACCCAGGCTACCAGCAACCTCACGGCCCCTCCCCGCAGGCGACAGAGGGAAGCCCCAGGCGGAGCCCCCATGACCACGGGAGGAAGCAGCCAGGAAACCCACGGCGACGGAGCAGCACCCGGCCGAGCACCAGCCGGCATAGGCCGATCACGGGGCCAAGAGGTCCACACCCTCCAGGCCCATAACCTCCAGCCGGTGACGGGCCAGCCTGCCCGGAGAGAAGGGGCCACCTCGACAGTTGACGCCCCAATGAAAGCGGGAACCCCATAGCCCAGGGGTCAGCAACCCAAAATGTTGAAAGAGCCATATTGGACCAAAAACACAAAAAACAAATATGTCTGGAGCCGCAAAAAATTTAAAGTCTTGTATAAGCCTTAGAAAAAAGGCAAATGGCGAAAGGCGAAATGTGGAGAAAAAAGGCGAATGTTGAAAAAAAAGTCGAAATGTCAAGAAAAAAGTCAAAATGTTGAGAAAAAAGTGGAAATGTCGAGAAAAAAGTGGAAATGTCGAGGAAAAAGTGGAAATGTCGAGGAAAAAGTCGAAATGTCGAGGAAAAAGTCGAAATGTCGAGATTAAAAAGGAAAACGAAAAAGGAAGAAAAAAGAGGAAAAAAAGGAAAAAAAGAAGAAAAAAAGAGAAAATTAAGAGAAAAAAAAGGAAAAAAAGGTCAAACATTTTTGAAAAAGCTCCAGGGAGCCACTAGGGTGGCACTAAAGAGCCGCATGCGGCTCTAGAGCCGCGGGTTGCCGACCCCTGCCATAGCCAAAGGCGTGCCCAGCTGCAAGGGCAGTGGGGGGCAACGGGGACGGGCACGGAGCATGAGAACCCCCAACAAGGAGCCACCCAGATAAGCCCAACAACAAAGAGCCCCAAACCCAGGTTAGACAACAAACACCCATTCACGCAGATACACTGACATGCACTCACTGACAAGTACATGGACAATCATTCTCTCACCACTCCCATCTCCCCCTGGAGGCCCGGCCCGGCCAAGCAACTCACCCCCCCCCCGTACCCCATACCCGGGTCAGGCTATCATTGATTTTTCTATCATATTTAGACTTCTTCCTGGCTCATGGGAATATTACAAGGACGTTATCAAGGTTTGACATAATTGAATTATTTAGATCTTAGGTTTTTACTTGGAAAAAGATGTAAACATACAAACTAAAGTCATAATCTATGAGATGATGTCAAGTAGAGCAGCTTGTTGAAATTTAAATCATAGCTTTACAATGTATCTTTCTTGCAATGCTTTAAAACTCTTATCTTTCTTTTTTAGGTTATTCTAATTGCTTACAGCAGCCTCCTCAGTATTAACAGCCATGGCATAAATAATCTTCTCCCTGAGCTTAGTTTTCTCAGCAGAAGTTGCCTTGTATTACCAAGTGCATATTCCCTAAGAGCTAAACTGGACTGTTGATCCATAATAATACAGCTTGAACTAGAATTCCCTGAGAGCAAGCAATTTATTATGCTCCCTGATATACTTTTGCTGTTGCAACACAAGTAGGCAATCACACCCACTTTGCAAACAAGGGTAACTCAATTATCTCACTTCCGTGCTTCACAACAGAGAAAAGGCTGGGTAGTCACACAAAACAGGACAGAATCATGTTTAGCACCAAAAGCTTGTTTTAACGCTTTCTGCTCCAAGTCTGATTATAAGGTGTTTTTTTCCCACAAATTTGGTAGTGCTGCCTGAAAATATGTGTTGTTTTGTCAATGTTCAGGTTATTATTCCAAACACACCCTAGACAAAAAGACAAAAGAAATGCATGGATTTCTAGATGTCATTTGCTGACCAAAATAAAGTTACAAATCAAAACAGAAATGTACATTTTATCTAACCCCCCCTAAAGAGATATTTTTTATACCACTTTTACAATTCAAAGTACCTATATTTTTTCATTGGATAATACAGGTTCCATTCAGTTCAAATGCAGGCTGCCTATCTTGCAAGCTCAAGCTCAAAATGATGCATTTGAAGTTCCAGGCAGGGTACATGCCTCCCATGTTGCAACTGTAAAGGTCACTGAAATATCTAGTCCTACAGTTGATCTAATGCATGACTTTATTTCTTTTTTTATCTAAAGTTTCACAGAGAAGGAGAGGCCAAACTTGTTATTGGATAGGGAGGTGGTTAAAAAAAATCCTTTCAGGTGAGACCAAAAAAAAGAATCAGAAATGGACCAGGAAGTAAAACTTAATACCCTGCTGATATTTATTCCCTGCGATGGGAAAATAACAGTTTGAATGATGATAGTGAATTTATGGGAGTTTATGGCTTTCTTTGTATATATCATCACATAACATTAATGCTCTGTTCCAATTTCATCTAAGACATGGCCACAACAATCTCCCAGAGCAAAACCCAGTCATCGTACTGTAACTGTGTATCTCAAGTATGAAGGCATCATAGGGGCGACAATAAGTAGGCATATGGCTCCACACAGGAGCAAAGATTGGAAAGGAAATGAAAGTAACGCCAGAAGAGTTGCATTCCAACTACTGATCAACAGAACAGTTGCTCAGATTTTAAGAGCAGACAAACAAATATGTGCACCCCAGTGATAGACTACCTAAGGAAACCTAGAAAACCTATGCCTGAATACAGCAGACATGGCTACTCAAGTGGTTGGATCTGTTCAACATCAGCAGGGCATTCAGAGGCTTCATGAACCCATTGGAGCTGTGGTAGACAACTCTAAGAGCCAAATGAAGGCCAACTGCACAAGTTACAATAAAAGGGAAATGTATACCATGAGAGGCTACACTGCTACCCCTGTGGATGGATGCCATTAAGTACTCCATGGCTGCCAAGATTGTTAGAGACATCAGCTCACTGATTCACCTGAATAGGATATACAGTGGCAATATTGGACTGTTATTCAGAATTTGATAAATGTTCTGTAATGTTACCAAAAAGAGGGAGGGTCATTGCAGCTGAGGGGGTATAACTACAATAAGGCAACATAGCAGATGTTCAGGACAGCTATAAATACCATGGAATCCCAGTAGCAATGATGCAGACTTCAAGGAAGTCAGACATAACACAGAGTATAGTAGATCCTAAAGAGCAAGAGGAATGGGAAAACAAAATCTGAGCCATCAACCCATATGACCTGCCAGTAAACAGGAGCTTTGGTGGTGTAATAAACAGAAGAAATGGAAACCACTGTTTGTCAAGACAAGAAAACTCATCATATTGCATGGAGGGTTTTGCACCTTCAGACTATCCAGTTAGAGACTGGTGAGTGTCAAAGCAACCATCCAAGATGAAACAGCAACTGTGCAAAAAAGAGAAACACTTACACCAAGCAAATTTTCAACTTCATATTTGTTTGCTGCTTCATAAGAAACACGTTCTTATATGAATCGTAGGGTTTTCAGGACACATGAATTTCAGTGTGAGATAGATATTTTACAACTAGGCTATAAAATCATGGCTTTGTTATTTGGATGTGGCACCTTCAAAATTAGAATAATTAAAAAAAAAGGGCTGTAAAATATGATATTGTTAAACAGGTTTAATGCGATGATAGAAGGAAACAAAGGAAACCAGCAATCGTATTTCTCTCCTAGTAAGAATTGTGGTACTGAACAATTGTTACTCTGCATCTGTAGGTGAAGAGCTTATATATATATATATATATATATATATATATATATATATATATATATATATATATATATATATATATATATATATATATATATATATATATATATATATATATATATATATATATACCGGTATATACATATGTGAAAATTAAAGTTATGAGGAAAATATAATGCTATTTGTTTTGATGAATAGTGAGGCCAAAAGACGGCAGTCTTAAAAACTAAAAAAAAAGCAAATCGGAATGGCAGACTAACACCCTGCTCATACTGTAAAGTTGGAAATGTCTTTATAGAGAGTCGACTGAAAACGCAGCAGTGCTTTAAAGGCTGCAGAAAAGAACAGTGAAGTCTGAATGAAAGAATAAGATGTAAGGAGTGGTTAAAATATCCACAACTGTCGTCATGACAGCAACAGCAATATGTAAGGCTGTCAAGATTTGTATGTAATTAACGGCAATGTGTAATGCTTTAAAGGAAGAACATGAATACGATATCTACAACAATATAGTTACAGATTAAATTGATTTAAATTGGCTTCAATTAATTTTTTTTTTTTTTTTCAAAAAAGGTAATTGTGATGTTAATGTAAGGTTCATCTTTGGCCTTTTGAATAAGCAATGCCATCACTTCATAGTATTAATCAGATCAAGAGCTTGCTGTCAATAAGAAAGCATTTTTACTGTTAATAATAATAAAAAAAAAACAGGTATTTTCAGTTTAAAAAAAATGCATTTTAGAGACACCCAACAACAAATGATATGGCCAGGCTGTTCCAAACCTTCAAGGCATAAGACAGGACTTTTTAGTAAAAGGCTTGTTGTTTTGGAGCTTGAGCGAGAAATCTTCAAGATACTCTTCAAGATACTCCTGTGATCTTCTTTACGCACAAACAGAACATGTTGTTGCAACTCTTCCAGCTTAGCACATCTCAAATAAAAAAAGCAGGACAACAAAACAAGAAGAGTGAAAAATTACACACATGAATTAATACAGTGCTACATCTGTGTTTGCTGCGTATTGCTCAGATGAACTGACAGTGAGTTGTAAGAACAGAGGCACCAATACGCACCAAAGGTGAATTGATTTGAAGCCCAGTAGTTTTTTCTGCTTCACAGCCCAGTAGATTTCAATAGGAGAGGTCTGCTTTCTGATTAATTGACATAGTTTGTCCCAGGCTCTGCTCGTCATTGCAGATTTCCACCATGTCCTCATTCTCAACAGACATTAATGTGAATTACAGTAGCCTACATCTGAATGATCACTTTGTCTGAGAAACGCTTACATGTGTGGATGGAGTGTCCATGTCATTCGCTGACATTGTGCAAAAATGAAATCTGGAATATAAAGGTAATTTTTGAAAATATTTACAAATAACAGACTGTATCACAAAAGGTAGATTTAGTCACAACAAGAATACATGTAAAAAGATATGTGTACAAATCTGAGGATCGTTTGGCAGAAAGACCTAGGGTGTGATCTGAGTAAGGAGGATTGGTTAAATATCTTACTAACTAAATACAGGGAAACACATGAGAGAGGCAAAGGGGAAATGTATTCAGTACAAGTAACAATTCATAACAATTCAATTCAAGTATAATTCATAGATTTTATTTCACTCCTTCCAAACCTCATTGAATGAGCTTAATAGGAAATAATTTATGTTGGAAGTGTCGGAGTGAAATAGGGACATTTTTACATGTAATTTGGGGATTTAAACTAGTATACCCGTATTAGGAGAAAGTACTGGAACAGGTGAGTAAATGGCTCGGTGATACCTGTATCACCAAGACTGTATTTGTTAGGGGATCAAATAGAAATGCCAAATATATCTGAATACGAACGGGGGATTTTAAAAGTTGGGATGGTCACAGCTGCTGGAATAATTCTTATAATATAGAAGAGTACAGTCACCCCCACAATAGATGGAAATTATGTCAGAAGTTCCATCATATGAATTCATGGGGCCTGGGAACATATTTTTTTGCAGGTAGGACATGGTGCTGAATGTTAATTTTGGTAGTTTTTTTTAAATAAAAAAATTTAGATCTGCAAGAGGCCTTTGTATATAGGATTGTATGCTGGATATACTGTCTGTTGATGATGGTGCTGATGTTTGTTTTCGAGTTTGACTGTATGATTATAGGTGTATGAATAAATAAAAAAAACTTTAATGACAAAAAAAAGAGAGAAACGCTTACATTTCTTTTACATTTTTCCATTACTCCCTGGTAGCAGGGGCTGACTACATACAACCGTATCTGTGGTGGACTGCCCATGAGCTAGTTAAAGCCTTCTGCCGGCTCGATTAGTCAGGTGAGTTTCATGATGTTTAGTGTTAATTTGTCAGTCGAAGAAAAGTTTATATTTACAAAGACAAAAACCTCAAACAAATATGTGTTATAAATCTAGTGACATGTAAAAATGTTCAACAAGGCCTGCAAGTTAGACGGGTTGGCACTGAGAGGCAAGTGGCAGGGTCATTCCATATTCACTTAATCTTCTTAGCATATACTGGAGGGCATCCTGGATGGATGGAGGGATGGCAGCTGTTGTGTTGGTCATTGCTCTTTGTTGTTTGGGATTTTTCTAATTTACTGTTCTGACAATTATTGTGTTGTAATGTTGCAAAATGTGAAAACGAGGAGAAATTTTAGCTAAAGAGATAGTCACACATTGGTGTTGGCCAGATGAGGAAAATGTACAAGTGAAATCATCAACCAAATCAAATCAAACTTTATTTATGCAGCACTTGTCATACAACGCAAAGTGCTTTACATAATAAAATCAACATTTGACATAGAAAAACTTGCACACTCATGGTTAAAACACACACCTGGTCATTTTCACACACATCCCCACTTTAATACCCACTCAGCACACATATACCAAACCAATATCAAACCGAAATCAATCAAAAGTTATGGCAGAAAGTAGGAACTATCAGATATCGACCAATCAGATGAAGGGGCGGGGCTAATTTGCACCAATTAAGTTGAAGGAGACAAAACCGAGTCCGATGACACCACTGACAACTATGTATGTCATACCATTCAAAAGTTATGCCAGAGAATAGGGACTATCAAATATCGACCAAACACAAGAAGGGGCGGGGCTAATTTGAACCAATTATGTTCAAGGACTCAATTCCGAGTCAAGTGACATCACCCACGACTCTAACAAACCATTCAAAAGTTATGGCAGTAAGTAGGAACTATCAAATATGGACCAATCAGATGAAGGATGGGTGCGCTTTTTGGTGTCCATCGTCGCCACGGTAACACTTTTGACTGAGAAAAGTAATGTCGTAGGATCGAGATGCACATTTTGATGTATAACACACCTGGGTGCACGTTACGGTTGGGGCCGCATTAACGGCCGAAGAAATTGCATAAATTGCGCCAAAATTACACAATTAATTCAAAATGGCCAACTTCCTGTTCGGTTTCGGCCATGGCGCCAAGAGACTTTTCTTTAAGTTGCGACATGATACAGGTGTGTACCGATTTTCGTGCATGTACGTCAAACCGTATTGTGGGGCTTGAGGCACGAAGTTTTCTAGGGGGCGCTGTTGAGCAATTTTGCCACGCCCATTAATGCAAACCATTAAATAGCAAATTTTTTGCCAGGCCTGGCTTGTGTGCAAAATTTGGTGACTTTTGGGGCATGTTTAAGGGGGCAAAAAGGCCCTCATTTCGTCAGAAGAAAAACGAGAAAAACGAGAAAAACAAAAACTCCTACAGATACAATAGAGCACGGGTCCACAAACTTTTTTCAGTGGGGGCCACATTAACTTTCCTTTCTGTGATGGGGGGCTGAGGTTAGTCCATAACAGGAAATGATATGGGCCAGGGTGACAACCAGTATTATTGTGGAGATTATAATGATAATTTGTTGCAGCTGCCCTTCGTTTGGCTTTGGCACCACCTGTTGATATGCAAAAAAGATAATAAAATGTCTTCACATGTGTTTATTTGAAGTACCACAGATACTCCATTTATTTCATAGAACATAACAACAGAAACTGATGGTAATGTTCAGGTAAGAATGAGGTGATGTGATTTTGTAACAGGAACAGTTGAGTTAACAAATGGTAAGTGTTTTGTCTTTACAGGTAGTGAAATAACAAAAAAACAACAGCATGACCTGCCTTTTCCTTGCACTGAACAAAAAAATAGTATCCTGTCCACTGCTTTTTGAAAACTCTGCACTCTGAATCTATTTTCCGTTTCCCCAAAATTTCGGCATTTTGTCATCTTCTTTTGTCAGCTCACCACTCGCGCGCTTCGTGCGCGGTCACGGTAAAAGTGTCAGAATATACCATTGTGTGAGTGGGTGAAGATGAGCCACTATTAGTTATAAATAACTCATAACTATGGTCACTTTTAATTAGAATGCCAACATTTAAGTACGGATATCTTATGATAGGAAAATTCAAATTTTTTTTTTTAACTTGTAAAAATGTAAAAGAACTTAAAATTTTCTGGGATCGTAAGTGGGCCACTCCAATTGCTTTGGCAGGCCGGATGTGGCCCGCGGGCCGTAGTTTGGGGACCCCTACAATCGGGCCTTCGCAATGTAAGTGCTCGGGCCCTAATAAACCTAAGAACAAAAGAAAAGTAGTGTAGCCTTTAGTCCAAATTAACATTTGCCAAATCTTTTTGAAATTCCCTGGAGGCATTTTGAGATATTGTGTTTGCAACGCAGGACCAGCTGGATGTACAATCCTGAAGCACAACACCCACAGAAACAGCTGGTGTAAAAATAAACTATATCCAAATATGAGATACAAGAAATTCAGTTGTGACATTTTAATTATGTTTCTACATTAAATAATTGCACATAAAAAAAGGTGTTGCAGACCATTTGCACAAACCAGATGTTATAAAAAATGTGCCAGATGAGACAATGGACTTTAATGATGTGAACACAAACATATCTTTGTAAAATATTCAGCTCTAACACAAATAAAGATCTGTCTTATCAAGATCAAGTCTGACTTGCTGTAAATTGATTCCTTGACAGCTGTAATTGTAACTGTAGAAGTGCTATTATTGAAAGCAATGTCTGCAGCTGGATATTTAGACTGTCAAACCTTCTTTGGAGCTGGTGGTGTCTGAAATTGGTCATCTTTGGCAATTTCTAGAAAGGGAAAAATGGAAATTTTGTGTCAGCACATACACAATTATGAACAGGTTTCGTTATCAGATGTAAAAAAAAAAAAAAAAAAAAACAGAGAAAAGGGGCTGAAATTCGTAACAGTTGTAGCTATAAGCTTAGCTGTGGACAGCCTTTTACCAGGTAGCTTATATAAAATGGCTTACCGAAGGTTCATATTCTCTTTTCTGTATATTGAATTGTCTGCACTGCATTGTCTCCTTGTGAGTTGTGTTTTTCTCCAAGCAAGAAAACAACTTATTTTCCTCTTCAGAACTTCAGAACTTTTGATGTGTTGCACTCGGAAAATTCAGTATATGTACGAGTGGACTGGAATTACATTTGAGGATTTCTAAACTATATTCACACAGTGAAGGATTGGTTCTGAGAGTCGAGTATGAGCATAGTACTGATACAATAAACAAAAACTCGCATTTCACTTTACAACAATGTGTGATGGACACAGATTCAACGTCGCACTAAGTATTCTCTCAGGACTCATTGGTGAAATGCAGCATAGTTTGTAAACTACTGTTTTGAATGTTATATAGTGAAGTATTTGCAGATAATATTTTGGCAGTGGCTTTTTTGTATTCCATACATTGAACAAGGTAGTGGTCACTGAAATTATACCTCCTCTTCATTCTGGCCATTCAGCAATAAAGTACCTTCACTAAATAAAATCCCAAGTTCTGATTATTCAGCTAATATGAGACCTGAGTTTGCAAAACAGAGGGAGCTGTTTTCCAGCCCCCTCTGCCCCTCCCACCACCACCACCACCAGCTTACTGGGGAATGACATTTTCCCACTAAGCTGCCCCCTTATGGCACTTAAGTTGTATGAGATGGGTTTTGCTGAAGTTTTGAATGCTTTTTACACAGAACCAACAGAAAAGAAACAAACGCCTATTTCATTGTATCCAAGTGTTGTATTAAGACAGCCCTCAAAATATATATATCTCTATGCATATGTATACAGTATATACAGTGTGTAGTTTATATTCTGTAGGAGGGCAAAGTCAGTTATTTAAATAAAAAGCAGGAGGCTTAACATTTCAGATGTTTCTTTTTTTTGTTTCTATATTCTGGAGACTATATTCAGGCGACTGAGAAAGAAAATGTCTTGGTGGACACTTGAAAAGTTTTCCAGAAAACCCCCAGGTTTCAGAGAGGCTTTTTGATGTTTTGAGTCTGAACTGGTTAAGAAGGAAGTTATTTTTTTTTAGCTCATGTCGACAGTCACGTTGCAATATGGAGCAGAGGGAATTGTGAAACAAAGCTGTTCACATCAACACATCTGCTCTTCACACGCTGTAATTATTCCAGTGTAAAAATGTCGCTGTATACATTAGTAACATGTGCGAGTCATGGTTGATGGCTGACTCTCAGCTTACATGGTTCAACCACCTGGGTGCTAAGATAATTATAACTACTAATTACTGTACATTTTCACTTAGGAGCGTATGCACACAAGTTTTATTATGTGGGTGAAAATGTATATTAATCTGGATAGAAATGTTTTCTTTGTCAGATAACATCAGACAGATGTGTTCTGCTGGTTTACTGAACGTTTGGACAATGTACTGTGTATTTTGGTAAAGAAATGTGACAGCTATGCTTACAGAGATGAGTAAATTATTGTTGTTTCAATTATAAATGCTGTTTATCAAAAGAAAACTGTTTGTTGTATTAATTGTTTATGTTGCTTGTTGTTGACCTCTTCTCATATCCCAGGTTCAGCATTGCATTATTAAAACCAATGTTGCACAACTCGATGTTTTATTTGAATTCTGATACATTCTTCTTACTTGTCAAAACCTTATGCTCAGCTGCTGTCAGTTTGATGTGAAATCTGTGGGTTATGCTAATCTCTGGCTCCTAGCAGAACTAACCCCAGCAATCACATTTGACATGATTCATATTAACTCAAGTCGATGTCACATAGAACAATTTATCCGATTTTTATGCAGCTCTTTTTGAGCCCACAAAAGGCTTTTAAACTCTTTATTTTCTCATTTGTAGAGAAGCCCTCCCTTTAGACCTGTAAACAGACTTTGAAGTGTAAAATTTGTGGAATTCTGCCACAAAGTGGTCCTGGCCTACTGCAGTCAACTCCACTCCAGAAAAGGTATTTATGCTCTTAATTCTCTGCAAATGTTCACTTTAAATTATATCTTACCAAAGAGAGTCTGTGTTTTTATGGGTTTTGCCACACAATGTAGGGATAAAAATAATAAAGCTTCACATTTTTCCTGGTTTCTGTTCGGTACTCTGAATACATAGCCAGTGACAAATTAAAATAATTCTTTAAAATTTTGTCTCAACTGTCTAAATAGCCCTCTGAATGAATTTTAATGCTTGAGAGACATGAGGACGTTTACAGGAGCTTGTTGAGTTTTTACCAAGAAAATAGGCCATGAAGTGCTTTTATTTAAACATTACAATAGAGATGACTAAACTTTAACCACAATGATTAGCAGTCAATCATACTTCAGTTAATGTTACTGCTCTCTTCTGGCACAAATGTATATAAATATATAGAAAATAAGCAAAATTGCAGGCTCCCACCATTCAATGTGTAATATTTATTTAATACATAAACAAACATGTAAGATTCCACTAACCCTGAAATAAAGACAAATAAGTAAGGGAAAAATAATGGTGATCCCATGATCAGCGTCTCAGGCTTCAAAGACTTTATAACTCTTTGTGCTGTTCACACATGCATGTGGGTGTTTGGTTGTATGTGTTACAAAATGTTTCAGGGTTAGAAGAATAGCAGGACTTTCAAATCCCTCGCTTTCTGCCTAATTTGTTTTTGGTGCACCAGTAGTACAGCACCAGAAGCTGCCATTGCAGAAATACATGTGTAAACACTGGGGAAACATTGCTCCTACAGTATAAGCAATAGTTCTTAACATCCAAGCAAAACACAGAGACATGGACTCAAACAGGAATCGAGATGTGAAGGAGTCATTTCAGTCTGATGAAAGACTGTACCTCACCTCACAGAGGGATCCGTACCCAGTCTGAAGTCCAGATGAAGAAAATGTAAGTTTGGGAGAATTAAATTTACAGTCAAGTATTTTTGTATCAGTTTGATGGCTCGTTGTTATGGCTCAGACCATGTATTGTGTTATGGCATTTTCTCCTATGGTATATCAAACGTCTAAGGTTATTGAGTGCAGTTTGTGGCCATGTCTCAAAAGTCTCAAAATCCAAGTTTAGTTTACGGATGATTGGCTGACTCCACCCCATGAACCCGACTGCTATGAGCAGAGGTGTAAAGACATAGTTGAAAAAGTATCACTGCTGCTGGAAACTTGTGCATTTTGATGAAAGCATGTAATATATGTTTCATTGAGTCCTTAAAATGGTGTTTCTGCTTATGAAAAAGGGCATAATATGTCTGTTTTAAAGTCCCTTCCAATATGTCGACGCCTAGTCCCTCATGCAGAGCTGGACACATTGGTGTATGATGAATGTCCAGTCTTGCGGTGCTAATTTGATGGAAGAGAATAAAGCTTTATATTTGAAATTAAGTTGATATGTTTGGTTTATATTTCAGATATTGTTTAAAATTATTGAAAAAACTGAAATGAAATTCATATATCAAACCAAAGAACAAAGAGCATAACCTTTGACAGCCTCTTAGTGCTGCATGTAATCCGCTGGACATCACTTGCCCGTTACTTCTTTTACTTTGATCCTAGATTTGTGTTACATCTTTTAATCTACAATGTCTTGATCAGCCTTTAATCTTATGCCTAGTTTAATAGAAACAGTGTCTCCAGTACCAGAGGCAGCAAAGTAGCGTGATAGAACCTCTTAATGATTGAATATAAGAGGCCTGTTTTTTAATATGAGTGTTTTTTTCCCCGGCCGGTGCAATGTGGGCTGGATAGCAGTCGTGGCGGGGTGCCTCGACGACCCAATCCCTGGACCAAAACCCTCACAGTGGGGACATGGAATGTCACCTTGCTGGGGGGGAAGGAGCCGGAGCTTGTGCGTGAGGTTGAGAGATACCGGCTAGAGATAGTCGGGCTCACCTCCACACATAGCTTGGGCTCTGGAACCCAGCTCCTTGAAAGGGGCTGGACCCTCCACTACTCTGGAGTTGCCCAGGGTGAGAGGCGGCGGGCTGGTGTGGGCTTGGTTATAGCCCCCCAGCTCAGCCGCCATGTGTTGGAGTTCACCCCGGTGAACGAGAGGGTCGCTTCCCTGCGCCTTCGGGTCGGGAAAAGGTCTCTCACTGTTGTTTGTGCCTACGGGCCGAACAGCACTGCGGAGTACCCGGCCTTCTTCGAGTCCCTGGGAGGGGTGCTGGAAAGTGCCCCAACTGGGGACTCCATTGTTCTACTGGGGGACTTCAACGCTCACGTGGGCAATGACAGTGATACCTGGAGAGGCGTGATTGGGAGGAACGGCCTCCCCGATCTGAACCTGAGTGGTGTTTTGTTGTTGGACTTCTGTGCTAGTCACAGTTTGTCCATAACGAACACCATGTTCAAGCATAAGGGTGTCCATCAGTGCACGTGGCACCAGGACAGGATCACAGGATGATCGACTTTGTTGTCGTTTCATCTGACCTTCGGCCGCATGTATTGGACACTCGGGTGAAGAGAGGGGCTGAGCTGTCAACTGATCACCACCTGGTGGTGAGTTGGATGCGCTGGCGGAGGAGGAGCTTGGACAGACCGGGCAGACCCAAATGGATTGTGAGGGTCTGTTGGGAACGTCTGGCCGAGCCCTCTGTCAGGGACATCTTCAACTCCCACCTCCGGGAGAGCTTCTCTCAGATCCCGGGGGAGGTGGGGGACATTGAGTCCGACTGGACCATGTTCTCTGCCTCCATTGTCGACGCGGCGGCTCGGAGTTGTGGTCGCAAGGTCTCCGGTGCCTGTCGTGGCGGCAATCCTAGAACCCGGTGGTGGACACCGGAAGTACAGGATGCCGTCAGACTGAAGAAGGAGTCCTACCGGGCTATGTTGGCCTGTGGGACTCCTGACGCAGTAGATGGGTACCGGCAGGCCAAGCGAGCCACGGCTCGGGCAGTCCTGGAGGCAAAAACTCGGGTCTGGGAGGAGTTCAGGGAGGCCATGGAGGAAGACTTTCGGTCGGCCTCGAGGAAATTCTGGAGGACCGTTCGGCGCCTCAGAAGGGGGAAGCAGTACTCTGCCGGCACCATTTACGGTGTGGGTGGGGAGCTGTTGACCTCGACTGGGGACATCGTCGGACGGTGGAAGGAATACTTCGAGGATCTCCTCAACCCGACTGACATGCCTTCCACTGAGGAAGCAGAGAGTGGGGACTCTGGGGCGTGCTCATCCATCACCCAAGCCGAGGTCACCGAGGTGGTTCGTATGCTCCTCAGTGGCAGGGCACCAGGGGTGGATGAGATTCGCCCTGAGTACCTCAAGTCTCTGGATGTCGTAGGGCTGTCTTGGTTGACACGCCTCTGCGACATCGCATGGAGGAAGGGGACAGTACCGCTGGAGTGGCAAACCGGGGTGGTGGTCCTTCTGTTTAAAAAGGGGGACCGGAGAGTGTGTTCCAACTATAGGGGGATCACACTTCTCAGCCTCCCCTGGAAAGTCTACGCCAGGGTACTGGAGAGGAGATTACGGCCGATAGTTGAACCTCGGATTCAGGAGGAACAATGCGGTTTTCGTCCCGGTCGTGGAACACTGGACCAGCTCTATACCCTCCGCAGGGTGCTCGAGGGTTCATGGGAATTTGCCCAACCAGTCTACATGTGTTTTGTGGATCTGGAGAAGGCATTTGACCATGTCCCTCGTGCCATTCTGTGGGGGGTGCTAAGTGAGTATGGAGTCCGGGGCCCTCTATTATGGGCTGTCCGGTCTCTGTATGATCGGAGCAGGAGTCTGGTCCGCATTGCCGGCAGTAAGTCAGACTTGTTCCCGGTGCATGTTGGACTCCCCTCGGAGGAGCTGGAGGAAGTGTCTGGGGTGAAGGAAGTCTGGGCATCCCTGCTGAGGCTGCTGCCCCCGCGACCCGGGAACGGATAAAGCGGCGGACGATGGATGGATGGATGGTGTTTTTTCCCCTTAGTTGTTTAATTTGTCGTTCATATATAAACCGATGCAATCTCATAAAAGCTCTATTTTAGTTTTCCCTTAGCATTGAACATTATCCCATAAAGACTTGCTTGCTTATGAAGGTTTTGATATTGCACCTTTTCATTGCTTTGTTTCAGGTGTCTTCAGTGGCTGCACCCATGAAGCTCTACATAGCTCAACATGTTCAACCAACACAATTGGAGTTCCTCCAACTGTCATGAACTTTAATCTGCTCAACCTTGGCCTGGAACACATGCTTCCTTTTTTTAATTTTTGTCCTCAAAAAACTAAATATAAAGGGTAATATAGTCTTAATCCCTTTTGTGGAACTGTCTGAACAGAAGTGATTCTCAGATTTAACAGATCAAAAGTACATATTATATATAAATAGATATGAATAGCTTTGGTGGTGCAACTGCATCTGATTATCAAGCAGGAGAAAAGAGATTTAGATTTTGGATAAGTATGTTATGGTTACTGCTTGGGTTTAGAGGTCAAAAGCCGGGACTTAGGGTCTGTTAATCACATGGATTAATCAAGTGAAAACTACCTCTATAGATGTTTTCAGGTCACCTTTAAAGTACAACTGTGGAAGGTGTAGATTTGTGAACTCCAAAGTGAAGTGTCGCAAATAAAGTGTAAGAAAATGGAAGATGGGGAAAAAAGGAGAAAATGTGAGCAATTGCAAGTGAGAGAACATAACTGGACATCCCACAGAAAGCTAAGCATTTGGGGTGGGATAGATGTTAAACTAAAACTCCAGCATGGAATAATTTGGACAGACCCCCACCCATCCCTCCTTCCTCCATATTTCTTTTTGTAATCAACAGTTTAAAATGTGTACATCAACATTTAGCGAGACATCAACTGTCAGTACCATGACGGACATTGGGTATAAGTGTAATGATGTAGTGAAACATTAAATAGACCCTCCAGGAATCCGCGATTCCGTGATCGCGGAATTTTTCGCGGATTTCACGGCTGTCCGTGGATTTACAGACCTTCCGTGGATTTCAATGTCTGGTGCAGAAAAATCACTTTTACTGGGGTTAATATTGCATATGTCCGCGCTGAATATGCGAATTATGCGAATTATGCAAATTATGCGGGGCTCGCTTGATTTCACCGCATCATCGCCGCATTTTCGCATAAAGTTTGGAAAAAGGGGGGAGTGTTGTGAGTGACATGTCGGAACGCCCGGTTGCGACGTGCGGGACCCGCCCGGGGACCTCCGCACCCCTCACAGAAACCGCCACCCCCCAAACAGCAGCTCTCACCCGCGGGGGTGAGAGGAAAAAGAGAGCCGTCTCCGTCGAGCCCCCCACTTGCGCGAGGGGCGCGGCTGCCGGGGGACTCAGGATCCGCGCTGACCGCGCACCACTGCGCCTGCGAGGGCCGGCGGAGGCGGAGCTCCCATCCACTTGGGGACCTTGCCGGCGGACGTGTGGGGTGACGGAGCTCTGTCTCGTCCCCCTCGTCGCGCCGGTGCGCCCGGCAATCACCCGAGCACTGAGCCGCGGGCTGGAGGGAGAGAGACGGCCGGCCTCCGGGCCGCCACCGCCCCTCTCCTCTCCACCTGCGCTCTCCTTTTTTTTTCTCTTACGACCTCAGATCAGACAAGACAACCTGCTGAATTTAAGAGGGAAGAGCTCAGCGCCGAATCCGCAACTTCCTGCATATTTCGCATATTTTGCAACTTTCCGCATATTCCACGAGTTCCCGCATATTCCGCAACTTCCTGCATATTCCGCAACTTCCAGCATATTCCGCAATTTCACCGCATAAAAGCACATAAAAAACCCGCACATTTAATCGCATAATCAATGATTTTAGCCCGCAAAATCAAGGATTTTAGCCCGCGGAATCAAGGATTTTAGCCCGCAGAATCAAGGATTTTAGCCCACGGAATCAAGGATTTTTGCCCGCGTTTTTCTGGAGGGTCTAATTAAAGGTCCATGTAACCAAGATGCAAGACATGACCTGTGTTTCTATTGGGATGAGTAATGTTAAACGTACAGCTGTTGAGCCTTTATTGTGAAACCTTTCACACTCTGGACCAAGCCATTAGATTTTCTGTTGTAATATTTGACCTGAAGGTCTTTAGATGACCTTTGCAGACATTTCTTTTCAGCAAATAGTCCTGGAAGTATCTTCACATTTGTATTACTTATAAACCTATTAATAACATTACAACTTCAATTGCTGAAACTGATATTTCAGGTTCTCGGGCAATTGCTTACAAAGCTCTGAGCTGTTCTTTAACTTTTAAGTAACTATTGTTATTTCCTTACACAGGTGCCAATTGTAGTGTTAAATGTTGTTTTCATATGAAATAAAAGCCATTTTGTAGTTGTTTATTTACAACATAGATTTTATTGGAAAAAATAATCTAATTGTGGCACATTGGTTAATTTACATTTGTTTTCTAGAGATATTCCAGCTTCTGTGATTATATTTCAATTGGCCATTTTTTACGAAAAAGAATTGAGTGCATTCTGTGATACGCAGCAGTTTAAAAAAATAAAAAGATGATAAAGATGATTATGGTGTCTTTCTCATTCAATGCTCATACCTTTTCAAATTGGTCCCATATTTTTGAAGACATTCATCCCTGTGAGGATCAAACTGATCTTACAGAGCAAAGTCTCCGAAACACCTCACCTCTTGTAGACTTAAGTGTCTTAGTGGCTTCGATAAATGCACACGCTGCACTGAATAGTGAGCTTGCTTCACTTGTAATGAAATCTGGAATGATTCCCTTCAATAAATCCTGAGAAACAACCAGAAAAGGGGACAGCTGAATGTTAACTCAAACATAAGTAACTCATTTTGATGTCAGGAAGATTACTTCTCCTCCTCATTTCTCCAACATTCTTGTGTAAGCTGTCAGACTGCTTAGATTAGGTTATTACATTCATCTTTTTACTACACCCGTTTAATTCTGTTCAGGGTCTCGAGCAGACGTGAGCCTGTCCCAGCCATCATCAGGTGAAATGTGGGCCTGGACAGGTCACCAATCCATCACAGGGCTATTTACATTAAGTTTCGGTTCTTTATTTCCAAGTCTTAGGACACCATTAACTTATTCTAAACAATTTTCTAATTCTGTTTTGAAAAAAAAAACCCAGGAAACGGTTTTGAATTATGTATAAAACACAAAACAAATGGTTCATATCAGGGACGGAGCAGGGGTCCCAGTCCAGGGGGGGCGGAGCATTGTTGATGGGCCCTTGTGGCCTAAACATCCGCATTAAAACATAATCGCTAAAAAAAAAAATGCCACAGATCAGCGCCTCTGACACACAACCACAGCACGCAGGCGCACATTGAAAGATCCAAAATGCAAAAACTTAAATTTAAAAACTTTTTCAAATCCAAACTATTTACATGTGTGGCCTCATCATAGCACCATCAGCTTTAAGGCCACACTTCTGATGCGACAACTGGCTAAAAGTAAACAGACAACATGCGCGCACATACCTGTGCATGACAGGCAGACACACAAGGGGAGAAGGGACTATTTCTTTCATTTTTATTTTTTAAACAACTTTATCCTTATGAACGCAAGTGTTATATAGTCCAACTTTCCTTATTTTATTCAGCACACTTTTTTTTTCCCCTTTTGGCGTGGGCCCCGCACAGCATATGCCACCTGAATGTAGGATACAATATTTTTAAGTGTTTGTTTTTTTATGCTAGGACGTCTTCTGTTTAATATCTACATGCTCCCACTGGCACAGATTATAAAGAACAACGAATAAACTACCATACCTATGCAGATGACACGCATATATATATATATTACAATGTCATCAGGAGACTGAGACCGTGTACAGGCTCTTAAATCCATTGAGGAGATTCATGACTGGATGTGACACAACGTGCTTCAAAAACAAAACTCAGGTAATTGTCTTTGGAGCCAAAGAAAAACAATTACAGGTCACCACAGAGCTTCCATCTATACACCTAAAAACTACCAACCAGGCCAAAAATCTGGGTGTAGTGATGGCCTACATTTGGAAAAACACATTAATGCAATAACAAAGCCAGCCTATATCACGTCAGGAATATATCAATGTTAAAAGATCTGGGGCCTCATGTACAAAGAGTGTGTGGATTTCAACGTCAATCAGTGTGTGGAATTCTTGCATACGCACATTTTTTTTTTTGATGTTCAAAACTGTGCGTACGCCCAAATCCACGCACGTTTCTTTGAACATCACAATCAACGTGGAATTGAGCGTACATGCGGGAGCACGACACTCCGCCCTGTCTCCTCACTCAAGTAGATTCGTTTGAATATGATAATATTATTAAAAACCGCTCATCCTAACAAGGAACTTGCAAAAACAAGTAAAACAAATTAAAAAAATATTGTCCGTGAGCTGGAGACACTCCTGTCAGAAGTTGAGGCCTGGAAAAATTATTTATTTGGGGCCATTTCTTCGGATTTGCAGCAAAAGAAAACAGAGTAACGTGTTGTAGTTGTGTTGACGGCATTGCATTATGGGTATTGTTGTTCTTTGCTTTGTGTTGTGTTCCGTGGAGAGTTGTGGGTTCATTATATTCGTAAGGGTTTGGGAATGTTAATATTCAGCGCTATTGCATCATTACACTCTCCTTTTCTTGTATGTTTTTTAAGAGCCGACACCATAACTTAAGTTAGTGGGACGAAAAACGGCTCTCCTTGTTCCGATTTATCGTCATGCGTATTATATAGGCTACTAACGGATTAAGCCCAACGTACATGTTTATTGAGTCTTACACATTGTGGATATCCACGATCACCTCTTTCATTTCAAGTATAAAAATGTGAACAAAATAAACTTATATTTAACACATGAAGCATCATGATCCGGTTCCTCCGCTGCAGAAATAAAGACAAGTTGTTCCAACGTTATCATTAAGGTGCACACAGGAGAAATAAAGAGCAAAGTCGCTGTAACTCGGAGTGTTGCAGCCGCAGGAGGAGAGACCGGTCTAACACTTTCCGGAGGAACACTTTCTGGAGTCCTACAGTACAGTACATGCAGCCGACTCGATATAAGACTTTGCGAGTAGCCTAAACATTCAATAACAACTTTATTCATATATTGCTGAGTTACATTAGTTCGTACCAACCAACCTTTCAGTGACATGTTAGTTTTATTTTAAAAATACAACTTTAGAAAACCGGTTCTTTGATGTTTGTCTGTTCAGACACGGTTATGGGATATTTTAAGGATCTGGGGCCTCATTTATAAAGCTTGCGTGTGCACAAAACAGGGCTTGAAAGATGCGCACGCCACCTTCTACGCAAAGGTTGGGATTTAAAAAAAAAAACTAACGGGAAAATGTGCGTATCTTTACGCACACTTTGATCCTAGCGCACAAACATTTTGAAGATATGGGGAACTGGCGACGCAGACGGTGAGGTGGTGAAATGAAGCCAGATTCATGTCATACTTTTAATGTCATCACATATCAGACATGTAATATAATAGCGCTGATCGTGTCCCTCTGTGTTTGAAGCACAGCGTCAGTCAGTCGGCCACTTCCAGGTGCGCAAAGCGCTTGGATCGCTCTTGTGCTGCTGCTGCTGCAGCCGCGGTGCAGGACAAGCCGTGCCGGTGCCGGTGTCGTGCCAAAAAGTGATTGCCTGCCAGAATCTGATTTCTCCCTTGAAAATGCGTCTTTTTACCTGCCAAAAATTGATTGAAGGCCAAATACAGTTAAGGAAAAATTGTTTCTGCCTAAATATGACTTGATCTCATTCTTGAGCTTCATAATCTGAAAGATCTGTCAGTGGCACTCACAGCGTTTACAGCAGCAACAACGTGCTGCCACTCACTCGCTTTATTTTTGTTAGTGATGCCACTACTGTGACCACCAAATAATGTTGTTTTCCTGGCCTCCACCTCATCCACAACATCTCGATCTCAGTCTCCGTGAAATGTAGTGGCACGGTTGCCCGGCTCGACACATGTCATTCATCCTGACGCACAGCAGAAAAAGGCTGCAGGTGGCGCTGCGCATGCTCAGCAGGCTCATATATATGCAAATACAGTCATCAAGTAGTTTGCATTGCCCATTCTTGGTAAAAAAGTGGGCGTGTAGAGGGCGGGGTATGAGGCGAATTCACGTGCGCAACCTTGCAGCTGGACTGTGATTTATAAAGAGAACATTGCGTGCAAGTGTGCGTGCACACGGTTTTATAAATCCGGATTTTTTTGTGCGTACGCCATTTTCGGCTTTTGGCTTTACGTGCACTTTTAGTATGAATCCTACGCACTCTTTTATAAATGAGGCCCCTGGCTTTTATCTCGAGTAGTCGTCCCATACGGTCATCATGGCGACTGAGAGATGTCCGACCTGTCAGCAGCTTCCGCTGAAAGGTTCATGTTGGTCCGAACCGGAGCAGCTGGTCCAGTTCAGGGCAGCGATCCAGAAGGATCCTCTTGGTAGCTAAATCAGCTGATGATCCAGTCTTCATCCTGGACCAGCAGGTCTACGTGGTCCCTGAAGACTCGCTCCTGATCCTGCATCAGCAGGTTCCTCTAACAGAGCCAAGGCTGCCATTGGGATTTGCGGGTTCCATCGTTGAGCTCCTACCATCATATGTTCATGTGGTTGATTGTGAGATTGTTGCAGTTCCACTTGTGCGTAACTTATCTGGTGATGTGGGGACTGTCATGTCCCTCACGTGTGGTCGTGAACTTATTGTTGACATCACTTTTTCTCATATTCTGGACTTCACAACATCGCCACTGCGTGTCCCCAACGGACAAAACCTCAGAAATGTGCGTACGCCAGCCTTGATGTGTGCGTGAAGGGCCGCAATTTTCCACGTTCAAATCACTTTTTAAACATCCAACCGTGAGCGTAGAAAGTGGCGCATGCACGTTTTTTGTGCGCCGCACTCTTTGTACATGAGGCGATGTGTCAGCAGGATCTGGAAAAACTTGTCTATGCATTCATCTTTAGTAGGCTTGATTATTGAAACAACATCTTTAGAGGTCTACCTAGAGAGTCAGTTAGACAACTGCAGCTCATTCAGAACTCAGCTGCTCGAGTCCTCACTAAGACCAAAAAAGTGGACCACGTCAGTCCAAGCTGAGGTCTTAACACTGGTTGTCTGTCTGTCAGAGGATAGACTTTAAAGTTCTGATCCTGGTCTATAAAGCTCTTTAGGACCAAAATACATCAGTGACATCCTGACCCATTATGAATCTTTCAGACCCCTCAGGTCATCTGGATCCATTTTTTTATCAGTTCCCAGAGTCAGAACCAGACATGAAGAAGCTGCATTCAGCTTCTATGCTCCACATGTCTGGAACAAACTCCCAGAAAGCCTCAGATCAGCTGAAAACACTATTTAAATTCAGGTTGAAGACACACCTGTTCTCAGCTGTATTTGAATAAAGCTCCAAATGTGCACTGATACTTTTAAGCTTGAGTTTCAAAACCTGATCGTATTTTAACTACTGTTTTTATTTATTGTTATTTTCGTCTATCCTTATTTCTTTTTTGTTTACATTTTAAATCATGCCAATCATGTTTTTGAATCATGCCGTACAAATAAACTTGCCCTGCCTTGCGGGGTTGTTTTTTGTTTTGTGGTGAAGGGCTAATCTAAAACCAAGAAATCTATTGAAATAAAGGTCAAGGTTAGCCTGTTTAATCTAATTAATGCCTGTCAACAATAGATTGATGCTACTTTGACATGACCTTTTCCATGTTGTGTGAAAATGATTTAGAACCAGGCATACTGTGATTTAACATTTGAGCCAGCATGCAGTGTATCGATTGCATCCTCACATCTGAAATCCTTAGCCAATGTGGGCTCCTTGGAATACATTTGATTTCTTTCAGATTGTCTTTGGGTCTGTTAGTTTGTGGATGTCAGTATGCAAATCCAATATTATAACAGGCCTGGAAATGTAGTGGTAACATTTCCCCACTGTGGATGTAGCTGGAACCCTCCTCACACAGACTCTTAGAAGAAAAATAGACACTGCATGATAAAACATCACACGTGCCATTTTGGTTATCATTTTAATGTCTGTTAAAAAAATCATGCTAAAACCTTTTGGGCTAAATAGTTTAATCTCAGTGTAGCTGGTCAGCTTTGGGTAATGGGTGAATAAGTGACTATTCAAGCAGGATAAAGAGAGATGAGCTGCTGGAATGTCAGCTCATAAAGTGTTTGTTTTGGTGATTTTAGAATATGATTTGAATTTCCCAATAAATCCTCTACGTGGACATATTACATTCATATTGAACAGGGAGGAGGATTCACCAGAGATATGTATATGATATCTGAGCTTCTGGAGTCTGGGAATGCAGATGTCGCCAAGGTAACACTGGATGACATGACTTACAAAAGGATGCCTGGGCCGCTCCGTTTAGTTTGCTCCCTCAACACATTCTTTGATAAAGAGTAAAATAGATCAATTTATCAATGGCTGTATAGTCATTTTCTAAGAGATGGGATACTCTCAAAGGGTAACAACTATGCCTAAATGTGTCTGACATTGAAATGGGGAGGATGAAAAGAAAACAAAAACATGATCTGTAAGTGCATGGCTTCTTAGCCCTGGCTTTGTTTACTTTTTTGTAGTTTCTTTGTTTTCTCAGCACAGGCACGAAAAGACAAGGTCCTCTTTTCTAGAAAAAAAATAAAAAGAGCTTTACCTCTTCATAGGTAATTGTACATATTTTTGTCAAACATTCATGAATTATAAATATATGATTAATTATTCATTCCATTGCTTGCTGTGTTAATGTGAAGAAAGTGACCTTATTCTTCATTTCCCTACAGTTTACCTTATATTTCAGCCGTGGCATTGTATTCAGTTTTATCTAACAGCTTGCCTTTTTTTTAAAACTGTAAACTGACAGGCAATTATGAGCATGGTTTGAAAGGATGCTAAGACACCTTTTCTCTACAGTCTTGTGTTTTTATTAAGATTTTGCTGTTTTTGTCTGTTTATTCAAACTGTGAATTAAAAGATAATGATAATTGGGTTGTGTTGACTCTGATGTTAAACCCTTTTTTCTTGGCTTTAGGGGATGGTTAAAACATTTCTTTCCCTCTGAGATCCATCAGTGAGTTGTCTTTATTTATCTTTTCCTCTATTCATTCACCCACAACATAAAGTAATGTCTTCAGTCAGCTGGTAGCCTTCTTTGGATTCTCTGTCTATAGGGTTTGAGTGATTGGTCCATTCTATTTTTAGGTCAATATGTTAAGCGTGCCTGCTTTGCTATGGATTCAGTTTCAAAATAAAAGTCTGGAACATTAATAGCTCATGACAGAGTGACATCACGTTCCTGATTATTTGCATTGCTCTGTGTAGCAGCAGGCCGGGGTGGTGAGGGCTCAGTTTTCCCTGTTGTGCCCGTATGAGTCACGATGAAGCCTGCGCTGACTCCATGTGGGGAGCTATCGATCCACCACTGGGATCACCTTCTGGCCATCATCTCAAGGCCTCATTAGCAAGGGCTTATTAGGGGTATTACAATGCTGTGCAGAGGAAACCAATGGTGAACAGGGAGGACACATTTGTCTTGGGCTTTCACGCCTGGCTGACAATGCTTTATACTAAATAGAACAGATAAGCGGAGAAGAGTCCAAAGACAGAGATAAAGTATCTCAGATGGCGTAAAAGAAAATAAATAAATAGATGTGGACTTATTTAAGCTGTTCACTCAAAACAAAATCATATAAAACTGTTGGGAAGTTATAAATCACAAACAGATACATTTAAATACTGCTTTTCCAAAATGGGAGGGGAGTAAAGCCAAGATTTCATATGAGGGACAAGTACATACAATTTGACTCCCTGATTTGGCCTCACTTATAGTCCCACCAATCAGTAACTGCAGCCTTAGCAACTTTGACAAAACCCAAATGGAGAAATTGTAATTATTTTGAAATCTTGTTTCCCAGTTGCTACAAAAAAAGAAGAAGAAGAAAAAATGTATTCATGAGTGAAGTATGAATGCGCAGCCATGATATACATATTTTAAGATTATGTGTGACATTTCTGAGTATATCATTAGTTCTGGCTGTTTATCATGGGTAAACTACATACAATCTGAGTACAAATCATGAAAACAAGACACTCCTTAAGTGACAAAACTGTTTAGAAAAAGCAATGTTGAATTAGAATTTTAGTATCAAAGTCATACAGTAATATTTGTATGCATACAAGTAAGTTGTGAAAACAAGTAGCTGTTAATGATTAATTCAGCAAAGTTTTGATAAGACAGGTCCAGTACATTGTCATAAAACCTTATCTTTTGACCTTGCTTGTTATGTTTACCTCTCTCCAAAGGGGTTTTTTAATTCATGGTGACAGATCACGAAGCTACTGTCACTTTGGTAATTATGTTTTATCATTAACTTTTCAATATATTTCCATCAGCGAAAGAGAGAGAGAGATGTGTGGGTGGGGGGGGCCAACAAAATGTCTATATTTGACACAAAACTCAGTTACACAATGTGAATTATAAATTGCAGTAACTAAACATAGAAATGAAATTAGTTGCAATAAGTTATTGAGCCTTTTCTAAATGATCATGGAACATTTTATTTTCAGTTACTGTTTCTCTTGACAAACCGCAGCAGACAAATCTAATTGCTCTCATAATCATATTAAACAAAGGCCTTGTATGAAAAGAATAATGTGAAGCTAAATTAGATTCATTTTCTATTTCAGATCACACAAATGACAGTCTGTATTCCTCAGAAGTGCCACAATAATGTCCAGATCTGGCATAGAGCAATCTTCTTGTTTCTTATAGATTTTCTGTTCTTGGTGTTGAGTGCATGTCGTGTCCAAGTATAATAATTATTACTTGTGTATTAATTAAACCTGTATGTTCATTTTCATGCATGACATATGTTGCCAATAAGGTTCTTTTGTTACTTAGAAATTACATGAGCTATATTGTATTCAATTAATGATTGCATTCATGCCTGGATCCATGCTGCATCGCACTTTCCATTTCAACTGAACAAAGATGTTTAAGAAAGTATGGGTTTGAGTTTGAATAAATCCTGCCAGTCCTCCAGTCTAAAAGATCTTTTATTGTATGTAATTTGATCGTATTCTTAAATGCAACCCAAGTATGGTGTGTTCAGGAGGACAGTCAAGCATTCCATCAAGGTCATACATATAGTGTATCTACTGTATATGCTGGTACACACAAAATGCCTGTAATACATTCTATCCAGCCAATTTAAATGCGCAAACTTTTAAGTCCTATTTATTGGTGTACAGAGCTAATTTTCTGTCCTACTTTCCCAAAAGTATCCTTTAATATTCTGATTCACTTCAGCTGCTGTCAGTATGAGCAGACATGGATGTGCTTCCAGCTGTGGGGAATATCCTCGCTGATTCTAGTCAGACCCCATCATTGTTCGACTTTGTCCCGCAAACTTGCACTGTCAGCCATTAATTTAGTGGCGCAGTCTTGTTGTTAAAAAATATCACTGTCTTGGTTTATGGCTTCCATTGCTTTTGGTTTAACTTTGTTCTTTTCTGTGAAGCTCCTGTTCCGTGTTTTGTTGTTTGAATTCTTGGTTTGCTCTATACTTTCCTCCCTCCTGCCTTGCCTTTATCATCCTCCTTGATTATTGCCACCTGTCTCTCCTTTGTGCCTCCTATTTTGCCCCTGCTGTGCAGCGTATACAGCGTATACTCCTCTTTGCCCCCCCCGGCCAGACTGTTGGCCACGAGTCCCCACGTTCTATCCTGTGTGCTCACCAGTTTGCTAGTCTTTATTAGCTCTGCCTCTGTCTGTGTCCCTGGTTTCTATACCCATGCTTGTTAGTATTCTGCTGGACTTTCCTGCCCATGCAACACTTTTGTTTAAGCCTTGTTTTCTAAAGGATATCATTGCCACTCCTGCTTCCCTCGCCCCCTGCATTTGGGTTTGCCTAACACACCATTTCTCTCAATCACACTACCAGTATGGAAACAGAAATTATAGTTTTCATTGTTCTGCTCAATATATATGCATTAACAACTTAGATAGCTGTGATGCAAGCTTTTTGGGAGGCAGAAAGCCTGTAAGACTGAAGGCTTGTGAGAAAAACATTTAAAATTTAAAAAAAGAAAAAAAAAAGAATAAGACTGGTTTATTAACAGAGTAGTGAACATACTCTGTATGACTTTGTTGGGAGATGAAAGCAAAGAGCAAAGGATGCAGCTTATTGTGCATGTATGAGGTTTAACCACCTAAGTGTTCAGCTTATTTATAGCTTAAGATTAATGTATTAATGATGCCATACATTTTGAATTTTGTGAAAAGTTGTGTATTGTACGGAGAAGTCGGAAGTTTAGTGCCCCAAGAGTTCCAATAACTGGTGTCAAAATTTAAAAAGTGAGATTCTGCTTTTTATTTTATGACAGCTCTGTCTTTCTGCACATCCCAGAACATTTTAAATGCATTTTTTCACTTTTTGTAGTTTTGTAGCTGCTGAGTAGAGAGGATAATTTGTCTCCACAAATTGAAATGGGAAAAATGTGTATCTATGTTGCTTAGCAAGAGAAATATGTCATTTTGAATAAGCCTCAAAGGAATTACACTGTCATAATTCCCTCAGATGCTTATCCGTTTCTCCAGTCCATAGTGCAACTCTGCGTTTCCAAATGTTCCCTTTGTACACGTCAACTGTGGCTTATGGGACATTTTACACTGAATTTTAAAGTAGATTTTATAAAGCCAACACTACCTCCCAAAAACCACCAAAGTGTTTTATTTGAAATCTTGAGGTGAAGTGTACTTTTAAATACTCAAAAGAAAATATATCATGCCATGGCAAGATATTTTGATAGATTTTCTTCAGTTTAATGGCAACAATTTTCCTTACTTTAACAACAAAGTTACATCATTGTCAAAATGAGCTGAAAAATAACTTTTGTGCACGGTAGTATTTCAGATGTGTATGGCCACGTACATGTGGCTGGTGAGTTTAAATTAGGTGAAATTACCCTCATAATTATAAGATGAAAGCTTTCATTAACCATGGGAAAGTCTATTGTAAGCAGTACAAGCCAAGAAGAAGCTGACATGTGGAAGATCATTCAGATTACTCAAGCAAACATATATATATATATATATATATATATATATATATATATATATATATATATATATATATGTGTGTGTGTGTGTGTGTGTGTGTGTGTGTGTGTGTGTGTGTGTGTGTGTGTGTGTGTGTGTGTGTGTGTGTGTGTGTGGTATTGTGCAGTATGTTAAGGCAGAGACACTTAAGTGAGTCAAGCTCAAGTGAGAAGCAAGTTCCCCAAACATGCAGCAAGTCATAAAATATTTACAGTAAAAAGCTTGTTTGGGTTTACGTTTCGAGGAAATTAATATATTAGACTAAACTCCTCTGAAGTGTTGTAAACACTTTGTGCACGTGTGTTTGTGTGTGTGTCAGAAAGCTAAAAACAACTCCAACAACATGCAAATGAAACCACTCTAGTTTCATCTGAAGACCCCTGCAGAGAAGAGGAGCTCTGAAAATAACGTAATAAATATATGACTGGTCAAGTTGTCCTTGTACACTGCAAAAACTCCAAATCTTAACAAGAATATTTGTCTTATTTCTAGTTAAAATGTCTCATTTTTAGTCAAAAAAATCTCATTACACTTAAAAAAAGACTCATCACTGGAAAAAACAACAATTTTCACCGGTTTCAAGTAGATTTTCACTTAAAATAAGTATAAACATCTGCCAGTGGAACAAGATTTTTTTGCTTGTAATGAGAAGATAAATCTTGTCCCACTGGCAGATTTTTCTACTTATTTCAAGTGAACATTTATTTGAAACAGGTGAAAATTGTCAAATAACAAGTTATTTTTCTGGTAATGACTCTTGTTTTAAGTGTAGCCTAATGAGATTTTTCGACTAAAAATGAGACATTTTAACTAAAACTAAGACAAATATTCCTGGTAAGATTTTGAGTTTTTGCAGTGTAGTCCGCCCACACGTGGGTCCCCGCGCCTCTACTCACATGCACGGTGTTATTCTGGAGGATGCATGAAGGCGGAGGACAGTGTGCGCCCCTGGATGGAGATGCTGAAGTCGCAGACTCCACTCCGTGTTTTGCCCTGCCCTTGTGCGCTCCGCTCGCTGCGTGCAGCAGTCCGCTTCCCTCGCACTGTCACAAACACAGCTGCTGTGCGCGGCACAAGTTGCTGGCACACTGAGCTTCACCAGGTAGCTTTTTCTCTCTTCTCCAGGATCCGCTCAATACCGGAGCAGTCGGACCCGCTGGCCTCTTTTCTGTTTCACAAGACAAGATGAGGCGGACGCATCAGTATCTGAAGTGAGGAGTGTTTTTTTTTTATTTCTTTTATTTTTATTTTTTTATTTATATTTTGTTTTTTTAGTTTTTTTTTTAACCAACATCTGACATTGTGCCCATTGGAGAAATCTTGAATTTGGCTCTTTGGATTTCTTTCTCGCCTCTTTTTTTTTTTTTTTCTTTTTTTTTCTTTTTTTTAAATTCCGGACCACTGTCAAGGATTTCACTGATGTATGCGATGTGGAGACTGCAGGTCGCCTTGTGTACTGTGTCGGTGCTTTCCCTGTCCTCCGCTGGTGAAGCCAAAGCGCGGAGCTGTAGCGAGGTTAGGCAGGCTTATAACGCGAAGGGATTCAGCCTCCTCAATGTTCCCCATCAGGAAATATCAGGTAGGCGACTCTGACACATCATCGCTGCGTCCCCCCCAAACACACACCCTCCTCACCACGTGGCACGTCTCGTCTCCCCCACAAATTCAGCAATTAGATAATGAAGTGTCATCCTCCTCAGACCTTTTGCGGATCCGTTTGCTGCACCTAAAGCCTGAATTATGGTTCCGCGTTAAATCGACGCAGAGCCTTCATTCTGAGGCGAAATAGTGAAAAGCGTGGCTCTTTTCTGGCAACGTCCCGCTTCACGAGACAGACTTTTTGCAGCATCTGTCTGAACTAAATGTACATGCAGTCAGACTGAGCTGTACTGCAAAGAAATCTAACGTGTGTCTCCAGAGGCATCTGGGCTGGATCTGTTATGCTGCATAGTTTATGACCACTGACGTTTCCTACAAGTATTTAAACTTCATCAATGCCCTCTTCATGTTCCTTCTTGCTAATTAATGAGTTGTGACAAGCTGAATTTAAATCACCTTCTTTCATTTGACATCCAGAGTACAATTGAAGTGATCCACCGTGCAAAAAAGTCTGTAATGTAGCTCTCAAATGAGAATAATACTTTGCATTTCTCGTAGGTGTCAAGCACAGTTGACATCAGTAGAACCACTCAAAAACTTGTTAAAATCCACTTCCATTTTGAATCCTTTTTGGATTTTTTTTTTAGCCATTCACAAAAAAAAGATTGTCCCATAAAGAGGTAATTTCACCTAGAGCTGATATACAAGTCAAAATAAGAAGAACCATCTGTGGCTTCTTCACATGCTCCAGTCATCCACACTTTGGATCATTCTAAGACGGAGCCAAGTGTGAGGAGCAAAAAGCAGACTTTGCAACAACAGCGGGACATGAGGTGATTTGAGAACCGGCTGCATACCTGTTGCTCATATGCAACAAAAGATCATTCTTGTTGTGTTGGATTTGGCTAAAAAGTGAATAGTGTTTACCAGTAGGGGGCTGTATGCACTCAAAATGAATGAGTCCTTTTGCTGTGGATTCTTTTCCATTTAGATATTCCTCAAGGCTACAGCTTAGATTTTAATTCATGCTCTTTGGTTCGGCAGAGATATGGGTTTATTATCTCTTGTGTGGTGGTAATCACATTTATGGTCAAAGCAAGGAAAGAGATTAGTCAGTAAACATAGTCTGTTTCACGAGAGGGAAGAGGAGAAACAGAGGGACCTGAAGTTAATCCCTTTATTGCCTCTTACAGACAAAATAGAGATATTGTATCGGTAATAGGCAGCGTCAGGCAGTAACGATCATGCAGCGGCCTTACTTGGTTTTAATGTCATTAAGTGTGATGGGTATGCTGTAGCCTCGTCAGTGACAGAACTATATATTTGAATGTGCAGAATGGAAAATATTGTATCTGTATTCCGTACCAGAAGCAACTTGTATTCTGCTCCTGTATCGACGTATAACTCAGGAGACATCAGCAGACTACTCAAATGGAAATATCAGACAATGTGGTTGGAATAATTAATGTGCAGGAGGGGTTTCTTTATTTTCTTTTTTTTTCACTTCTACTAGTGAATTTGTTTTAAACTATACTATTACTTTTTTTTTCTATCATCTGTGTCTGACTCAAACAATAAAGAATGAGATAAAAGACACAAAAAGAAGATAACTTACGAACATCATATCTTAACTTTGAAATTAGCAGCAAATGTTATATTGTTAGGAGTTGAAAAGTGATGAGATTTGCCTGGATCCAGCTTTGGACGGAGGTTGGACGGCTTAAACAGGACCAGATGTTTCTGGATTTGTGATTGCAACACTATAGCCCAAGAAAATATCCAATAATGAAGTTCATTTTTTTTATATCCTTTGGCTTGTATTTGTGTTATTTATTTGGTTATTATCTATTCTTATGCAAAACTTGGCCGTTTTTATTTGGTTTATCCAGCGCTTAAAGGAGTGAACTGGTGTAGTGTTTCCAGTGTTTGACCACAGAGTTTTTGTTGGCCGCTTTCACTTACTGGATCTGCTCCATTTATCACAAAAAGGCTGCATTAAATAGTTTTTTTTATAAGAGATTTTGAAAGACTTGGAGCTACTTTTTATTAGATTATGCAGGGTTTCGAATGTCATTTAATCTTGTGTAACATTCCTCACCTTTTGGAATTTCTGCACATGAAGTCAAGCTGGTTTTATAACATGTTTTTGACAATCCGAGTGAAGAATTTTTATATTTCACGTACAGCCCATGCAATAATGAATGGTTTATTTATTTATTTGTCCAAATGACCTTTGTATTAGTACAACAGAGGCTACAAATGTGCCTCAGGAAATGGCATAGTAGACAGCATTCAAATATGTCTAATTAGGTCTAATAATCAAAACGTGCGCTGTGTTGCATGCATAGCATTAGCACTCATCCCTTCATCATTTTATAGATATATAGATAGGTAGGTAGGTAGGTAGATGACTTTATTCATCCCCGATCGGAAATGTTGTTTTCATAGCAATCCGGTATAAATAAAATAAAGAGTACGATAGAATAAAATGTTCTTTGCAATTATCATGCCACTAGTAAGAAAAATAACAAAAACACAGTAAACACTTGTCCAGAGGCGGAGGCTTCACTTTGCGAGTTCTCAATCTGTGCCTAAAACAATTTGAAAACTATTCACTGCTGCAGATGTCAAACACAGGTACGTTCATATCATGGAGAAGTGCAGGTTAACTTGATCCACTTTGAAATACTCATTTTAAATACATCCCAATAAATTACACTTTTTGTTTTTTTAAAGAAAAGTTCTGTTTGTTTTAAGTGAATTCCAAAAGGTGTTTCTTTGGTCTGTGTGGCTAGAGCCCAGAGGGGTGTCTGGATGGCTCTCTGAGGCAGCACAACTTGATTTAACATTAGTTATAAAGTTGGCCACACAGTACTGCTTGATTGTCATCCCTTTGTTCATAAACACCGCTGCTCCTGTGATGTTAATATCAACATTTACTTATGCAGAGCAGCTGGGAGCATAAAAAAGATGATAAACCATCAGGAGAAAGTCCCTGGTCATTTCTGCGAGGCCTCGGCTATATTTTCAAATAAGACCATGTCATTTTGGGGGCAAATAGTTCATGTTGGGATCAAAAAAGGGGGAAAAATGTAAGTATATGCTCTTTATACTTACAAATGATATGCCATGTTAAGCAGGAGCAGTTGATTGACAGTTTCCTGCAGCCTTGGGGACTGACGTACATGTGTGGTTGTGCCTTGAAGAGATGTAAAACACTGAGCGATAACACTTCTCCTGCCCTTTTTTGTACTTTGCAAGTTGTCATCATCACATAGGTTTATTCTTGGATTGACATAACAGTTTGGCACTGATGTAGACATTAAGTAAATTGGCAGAGTTGGCAGAGTTTCTACAGAGATGAGCCACTTCACTGACTGTAGAAGGATTTCGTCTCTTTCAGCTCAAGGACTTCTAAATGCTTTAGCTGGTTTACAGAACAGGAGAGGTGAGAGGTAGAGCAAAGGAAAAAAAAAAACATAAAACACTTACCAAGTTTGGTACAGTGAGAAGTCTTTCAGAGAAATGTCAAGATTGTTTGCTGTGAGCAGCTGGTGGGATGGAGTTGTGGTACTAAAATACAGCGCTGCATTTAAGGGTCCATCAGAAAAAAAAAAGTGTAAAATTGACTGGAGGAGAGTTTCATTAAAGTCGTTGTGAGATTGTGTTTCCTCTGCTCTCAGGTGCATGCTGCCACCCTGGTGTGTTATACAGACAGAGTCGCGCCTGGCTCTTATCCGGTGTGTGAGACATTAGTTAGGGTGTCATGTGCACAATGCTGCTTGATTGTCAGCTCTTTGTTCATAAACACAGCTGTTCCTGAATGTTTCAGCCAGGCCCTGGCACGCCGCGCCGTCTTTGAGGCTTTGCTGTTAATATCAACATCTACTTACGGAGAGCAGTCAGGAATCTCCAGGGTGGACGCGGATCTTTGCCGCGGCTTTCAAGTACTACCAAATTGCTCAATGTGCTGCAGTTCCTATTAGTTCATCGCCCTAGTCTTATATCTCTTTTTTGAAGAATAACAACTACCTCCGAGGTTTATCCGCAGCAACTTTTTTAGACTTCTCTTAACAGTTATTCATTTTTATACGGTGCAGCAGCATCATTTTCCCTCTTGTGACTCCTTCGGCTCCGTGTTTAAAGGTGGGATTTCTTCATGCCGGTTGAACATTTTGTGCAGTTCCCCAGTTCCCTTAAATGTGATCTACAAGCCAGAGCTTTTTTGCAGTTTGGAATTCTGTTTCTCTTAAAAAGAATAATCTTTAAAGTATAACCTCGATATTTTCATTAAAATAAATCATTTTTTTAGTGGAGGAGTTTAAGTGCACACTTAATAGTAATTGTGTAACTTGTATTTTGTTTAGTTGAGTGCAAATATGAAGAAAAGAAGAAGAATTTAGCCGCTGTTTTGGATGTAACCAGCAAATAACGGTTACCGCCATTGTAAAAGCCTAGTATGTAAAACTTCTGTGAGAAATTATGTTTTTTTTTCTTTTTTCTTTTTTTCCCAAAGACAATTAAGCTGTTCCTGGCTCTGCCAAATTGAAAATAAGTCTCTCGCCAGCCTGTATACATCTTCAGAGAGAAAAGTTAATGAGATGTGAGGGAGATTACAGTTTGTGTGTGCGTGCGCCTCCGCAGCCTCACTGTGCAGGCGTCTCTTTCGCTTTGCATCTCTGTTATGATAGAAAACGACAAAGGTGCTTTGTTTCTCACCGGACTGGAGAAATTTGCAGCGCGGCACATCCGGGTGATTTTGAATGTGAAGCCTCCTGTGGTTCTGCTCAGATTCACGAAAACAATCTCTGACAGTTGTCCTGATCTCAAGAATCTGTTTACCTTCTGCAGGCATTCATGCTTGAAATATACAGTCTCCGAGCATTCCCGGACTGTCCTCCACTCCATATACTGTATGCTGCTTTTTTTTTAAGTCGTGCCAAAAGCCTCTGGATAGGATAGGAGGCTGCTGTTGCCCTTTTTTCAGATTTCAATCAACTGCTGGCCTAAATCAGTAATGGAGGGGGGATTAAGAATCTCCACCCTTTCAAGTGTTGAAAGGAACTAGAAAATAAAAAAGTCAAAGCCCAGATGTGGTTTTATGTTTAGGGATTATAAGAGGAAACAAAAACAAACAAAAAAAACAAGGAAAAAAAACCCAGCAGAGAAATAGAAAAAGGGAGGATACAGTCAAATGGCGGCATCCTTGACTAACCATGTAAGTTGACATCATCACTTGATGGTTAGCGTTGTGAGGAAAGAGTTGGGTAGAGTACAATCCATAAGGAATATAAATATATAATCCTTAAGGGATTTGTGGTCTCACTTGGTATTTGCACTGCATGGCAGTTTTGCAACTTTTTGTGCAACTGTGTTGTGCTGCTAGAAAGACTTCCACCTGTGGAACCAACAGATAGTCACGTGCTGCACCCATTTACTGAGAAAGAGACTCCTTTGGGATTTCCAGTAGACGCTGCAGGAATTCTGTTAAGTTTGGCAAGGGGTGAACCTGTCACATTTTTCATATAGGGTACTAGTGTGTGGGTTTTTGTGATTACCGGGCTTTCCTTTCTTCTAAAGCATCAGAGATGATTTGGGTCTTTGGCCTAACAAACATAATATTTACTGCTTTGACGGCATCGCTTTAGCATTTAACCAGGCAAGTGTTTGTGGCTTTCCCACCATTTTTTGTTTTGCATGTTAGAGGAGCAATGCACTCCGTTGTGTTGATTGCTATGGTCTGTCTTTTCCCCGCAGAGCCCTTTGCCTCTGGAGGAAAATCTCTGAATAGAAGTTTCAAGCTTGACACCAACAACAGGGCTCTGAGAGATGAGAGCTATGTAGGGCTCTGGGAGAAAGCCACATGGGTGAATCATATCAAGGTGTCAAGGATGCAAATGCATTTCACACAGGGGATTTTTTTTTGTTATTATTTTTGTTTTTCAGACACACATAAGTACACATGGCTGAGGTGATCTGCTAAATAAGTCAGCCCTCAGAGACCTGGAGGTAAACAAGCATTAAGCACAAACAAACAAGGCTTGCCAAAATTGTCATAGCAACATCAGATGCTGTCAACGAATGCAGACAGCGGTGGTGTTATTGGCATCGCAGGCTTGACAATGACTCTCCCATTGTGTCGAAGAAACGTGCACAGTTTGTACCCCTGAAAGGCCTCAGCAGTCGTTTCACTTGTAGGAAAACTGCAACAGGGTTGTGATGCATCAAAATCGATATTGTAGGTGCTCAGCGAGCCAGACATTTCTTTTTAGTACAAAACGTCTCACAGCTGAATATCTTTCTAGATTGTTAGAGGAAAAAAAGGATCAAATATTGGATACAGTAAGGTTTTAACTCCATTAGTAGCAGTTTGAAATACAAATTGAAAAGTAGAAGAATATGTGTCAGATTTTGAAGCTCTAGCTCATTGAATAAAACCCATAGTGTCCTACTGAAAACTTTTATACACTCAGACCTGATGCAATATATGTGTATTTTCAGATCAGGGACATTTGTGTCCTTCTGGGCTTAAGTTTATCATCATCATTTTAGTGACAATGTTTAGTGATGTACCAAAAAAAAAAGATTTTCAGCTGTCACATTGATGTAAATGACAGATCATGTCACAATGAGCAGATGGCTCTTCTTTTCCAACAGCAGGGAAGTCATGTGGGAAAGAGGAAGAAGTTAAGATTTTGGCATCTGCAATACCTGTTACATGAGCTAGTTATGCACGCTTTAAAAATATTTTCTCTTCAGAAATCATTCTGCTGTTTGTCACCAGACTCATTTAGTCACAAACTGAAGTAAATTAGCCCTTTATAGTCTGAGCTGTTTTTTTGTTTTTCCTGGATTTCAGTGATGTTGCAACATGTTATTTTCCAAAGAAAATTTGGCCATTCCAGGATGTTACCATGTACTCCACAAGCTGAATTAACAGACTGTGTAAAACAATATGAGCAGTTTTTCCTTGGTGAGCAGGTGAGATCAACATATGGCTACATATGTGGAGAGTTGTGTCCCATTGCTACTTACTGCCACAGATGGCTAAAATGTGCATCTCTGATGGCCATCCAGGATTCACTCACCTTATGCAAAGTTTCTGGCCTCTCCAGGTACCTTGTGTAACTGGAGTACAGAGTTTAATTGGGATAAGGTAACATCATATAACACTCACTCAATGGCTAGAATAAAGCTTCTGGTTCGTGGATCTTTTGCAAGGTTCGGCGGAGGTACAGTTTCTGGTTTTAAATTAATTAAAAGAGCCTTATGCTTAGAGAAAGCTGCTTCTGGAAAGCTGAGCTTGTGCTGTTCCATATTACATATTGTTCAACTTAACATTTGCGAACAGGAGAAGCAGACAGACCCCATTATGCATGTTGTTAACCAGTATTTTAGTTTAATCATGTTCTTTCATAGCAGATCTGCAAAGGGCATAACAACTGCATGAACACATCACTCAAATAAATAGATAATTATGGCTCAGCAAGCGGCAAAACACAAGAACATCAGAGTGCCAACCTTGCAACACTCCTGATAATTTGATCTGAATTATATTTTTCAAATCGGAGTTGTTGTTAGCCAGCACAAGATATGAAGGGAACGCATGCCGTAGCAGTAATAAATTAGGAAATTCAGGATATCAGCAGGTCATGTCCCAGTTTAATGTGATTTCAACTGAGGTTTTGAGATGGAGAGAGTAATTGGAGATCCTTATTATTTTTATGTTAATGCAAAAAGGTGAGGTGCTGATCTTTACCCTGGGTCAAGATTTGTGGGCTTTGGTTGTAACAAATAACAGGCTTTGCAGTGAAAGACCTTAGGGTTTATAATGATACACCAGTGTTTTTTTTTTTTTTTTCCAGGGATCAACACCTTGTTCTTTTACCCTGTAATGCCTCATTTCACTTTTATTTGTGTTAATGAACTGTTTCCTTCTCACTTTGTAAACTGCAAGGGACAAAGTTAGACTGATGACAATGGATTTTGTAATAAACCTCTGCTCAAGATATACATGAGAGCGCTAACAATGTTAGAGGAAGCCAACAGAAGGTTAGCATTTTAGTTCAAAATCATCTTTAACACAATTTTACAACAGAGGCTTTTAATACCCCCGTATAAGTGGCTGTACTGTGCATGCATATTTGCACCGCATATTCGTTTTGGATGAGACTGGCTTGTAATGAGGCATTTTGGATATAAAACTTGTGCAAGAGAATGGCATTGTGACTCATCTGGAACTAAGCTAGTGGAGCAGCGATGAAACAACAGATCATTTGAGCTATCCGTGATTTAGCTTATGAGAATATGGAGCAGAGTTGCAGGAAAAGATGTTTAGGCTCACTAGACCCACGCCGGTGATTTGAATGGCCCACAATATCGATTACCAGTGAGCCTTGCTCTTATGAGCCCATGAAAAATGTGCAAGCTGGAATAGTATCTCCTAGAATAGGATAGTAGAATAGTATCTCCATCAAGTTAAGAGAGGACCCGTCTAAAGTCTTGTTGCATGAAAGCTGTAGGTGAGAGTTGACAATGATTTTATCCAGCTGTCAGTTTTACTTCTATTAGTTTAAGTTTGGTGAAGCAGAAGTGTGATCATTTTGAGAAGGGCTTATTGAGATTGATCGCCTGAAACGCTTTTGTACAGTGTATACATGCTTTGGATCCTTTCAATTCTTTGCGTGTCAGAGAAACATGTGGCGATGTGATACTTCCTGGCACATCCTTGTTCTCCGACTGCTGCAGGGTGCGAGAATCTGAGAAGGAGCCAACCTCATCTCTGGCTCCCAGAACCCTGCTGTTTACCGTCCCCTGTGCAAGCTGCTGGTAAATGAGTGGGCTGGTCATCTCACACCCTGGGGCTCTACCTCAGGCTCTTTGGACCACCAGCTGTTATATTTTGGACCGAGTCACGCACCAGTTACCTTGATGAATCCAGAGCATGAGAGCAAGGCTTTAACCTCACCGTATGGCTCTTTTTCCCTCCTACCTTCTAATATCAAGCAAGTGTAATGAGCCGGACTGACATACTGACACAAAATACATTCGTAAAATCATTTCTGGCAGATTTCTTCAAGGCTCGACCGAGTAACACATGTGGACAATTCATATTAGCAGTGAAACATTCCTACAACGATTAATCTTCAATACTAAGTCGGTCAAAGAAGAACACATAAAATGTAAGTATTTTGCATTTACAATAATGGGGAACTCTTAGATTAAATCAAGTTAATTTCATACCTTTTTTTTCTTTGACCTTTTATTATAATGGCTATTTCATGGAAGCAACATATCAATATAGTATAAAGAGGATACATATTGAACATCCGTGTGTTCATCGTTTACTAGTACTATCATTAAAGTGTACTTTATTGACACTCAAGTTGGAGCCCTTGAAATCACTGTGCTGTTCCAGATTAAGCGCAGCATTTTGACACTTTTTTCCTGCCAACCATTAGTAGTAAAGAGAACAACACTTTCAACCACCCATGATCTCAAATAAATCCTATATGATCAAACTGGTATTTCTATATCAAGATCCTCACTCACCTAAATTATGCTCTTCAGAAAAATATGAAAAAATATGGCTTAATCAATTTGAATACTAACCCAGTAATGACACTTAACATCAGAGCACTGCAATAAATGTTGGCCAATGTAGATTCTTCCCTTGATGTATATATACATACATATTTCAGTGTATTCATTTTTCATGTATCCCACAGACTCATCATGGTTTTATTTTCTTGTTTCATGTTTTTCACTTGAAAGTCGCTTTGGATTTAAACCACCCTATGTAGCACCATTACTTCTGACCATGAGGGGGGGCAGCACATCACAACAAAGTTCATATTCATGCGTCTGCCCCTGGCGAAAGACACAACAAAGTGCACCTCATGTGGGACAAAGTGGCTTTACAAATTAGTACAATATTGTCAGTGACTCTTGTTAATACAGCAGATATACATGGCTTCTTCGGGTATGAAGCAATATTACTGCATAGAGTGGCTTTAAAGCACCTGCTTAATGAAGAAATGTAAATAACTACATTTTCCTACTTAACTTTGAGATCATTCCCTTTTTCATCCTTTCTAGGTATCTCTCACAGCAGATGGTAACTTCACTTGGCAATTTAGAACATTTTCCAAATGCACACCTTTTCTAGCTGTGGATCAGTAGGTTGAGTGATCATCCTCCTACTCGAAGGTGGGCAGTTTGATCCAGTCTTTTGCTAGGAAATTTGATGTCAAGGTTTCTTTGGAAAAGATGCTGAACTGCCATCTATAATCTTCATCAGCGTCCTCAAGCTATTCAGTAAGGATTGCATTTCTGGAGTTTTGACCTCGGACAAACACAAAACACATGGGCCTGATGTGATCTTCACTGTGTAATTGCAAAGAAAAATAGCATCTATACATACAGTTTGCACACATACACAAACAATGTTTGAGTGGATGGATGAATGGTAAACGTTATTTTGTCCAGTAGAAAAGCTAAATAAGTTAAAAATGGGCAGGAGCATTTAGCATTTAACACAAACATATAGAATTCTGTGCGTATGGGTTGCTTTCTTGTTTTTTTTTTAATATAAACACACACATAAATAAACATGCATATTTGTTCAATATTAACCTGAGAGAGATGTCCTGCTGAAAATGTTGTTTTTGCATAGGTATGACATGTAAACACTGTACATGTGATCAGGTTTTAAACCTGTGTGGATTTGATTACATTTGATGGATTTGATATGGTGATAAAGAACAAGTAATTATGCTTATTGCGGTCTCTGCAGAACTGCTACTCCTACAGAACTGCTAGCCGTCAAGAGAATCAGGTGGTGCTTTCAAAGTCTCTGAATCATGCTGTTTAGTCTAAGACTAAAAACAAAGTGATTTTTTTTTTTTTGATTCATCTTTAATGGTGGAAAAGCATGTTCGGTTAAACATTAAATACTTCAGGAATAAGTGACAAATGAATTCCCACTACTGTGAATAATTAATGAATTCAACTCGTGCATAGGTTTTATTGTATCACTCAGTCAGCGTGGTCGCTTTTTCCCTGCTGAATCTTTTAGTTCGATGTTACTGGGACACAGACAATCTCTTATCTCTGTCAACTTTTCAGCATAAGGAATAAGAGGATACAAATAATGTCTAACCAATCTGGGACTTGTAGAATTTTAAAAAAGGCTTATGAGGCCGCCTCCAACACATCTTCCCATGGGTTTAATTTTGAAAGGCATGTGATTACGTTCTTTTTTTCTTTTTTACGTAATTCAATATTCACTACAGATTCTGATGTAAATATAGTTCTGAAAACATCTCACAAACATTACTCATGAAAGAGACATGAACAGTCATGGAGAAGTACAAATGCACCTACTTTCAATTCCAATGTTTTATTTAAGAGGATAAAAATGTCTTTACTGAAGAACAACACATGGCATATTGCAGTGTGTCATAATTTATTTCCAGTGAACCAAGCCAAATGCAGAAGAGCTGCATGGAAAAAACTAGGAGCACTGTAATTGCTTTAAGAAAGTAAGAGGGAAAGCAGCCAGGTGCTGTTATAAAATGCACTTGATTAATTTAGCTTCAGCAAGTGAGAACACCTCTATAAAAGCACAGCTTTGGCCGTATGTCATTCTGGAGTATTCATGTGTGTTACGTGTTGCAAATATTACGGTCTAATTATTAAACAATTAGGCTTGTGATGGCAGAATTATAAAGAGACTGCACATGATTAGCTTGTTTGGAAGGGCTGCAATAGAATGAGTTTTCTCCTCCTATCATGGCTTAGGTTTACAAAATGCTCGAAACTTCTGGAACAACCTCCTTACAAGACCAAAGTGGAAATGTTTGGTCATAATTCACAGCATTGTGAAAAATGGGGCTCTGGTTAAACATGGCCATGGAGAGGTGACGATCTGGGCTTGTTCTGCAGGTGCACGGCCTCCATGCTATGGGGCGCCGTTTTATTCACAATTAAATAAATAACTAAATACTTATGTCAATAAGTATTCCATAAAATAAATAAACATGGCAATACATTATTACAAAACAAAGTAATACAATCTTTTTTTTTTAATAACAACTTGTTTATTCTATGATAAATTATTTCATAATGGTATATTTATTTATTTCATGAAACGTTTGTTTCACAATGGCATAATCATTTGAATATAAGAAAATTAAATAAAAAGAGCCCTGAAATAAAAGTATCATGAAATACATCAATGTGGCTTTACAAATTAAAAGCCTCACTAATTAAAAATATACAATTATGAAATAAAAGTGTCATGAAATAAATAAGTTATCATTTAAACAGTAAAGATTGTATTAATTTATGTCATCATATTTATTTATTTCATGGAATATTAATTAATTTAACTATTTAATTGTAAATGAAACGGTGCTCCATACCATGCAGTCATCAAGCAAACAGAAAAGTCAAATGGAAGGGTCATCCTTGTCTGACTTGGTGCCGTGCAGCAAGGCAGTGGGACCAAGCACACCAGGAACTCCAAGAGAATGGCTGAATGGGCCAAAGTCGTGACAACCACCTGATTGAAATGCTGTGATGAGACTTCAAGAGAGCTATGAATAAATGAAATAAATACATGCCCACAAATATCAATGAACTGAAGCAAAGGAGCCAAATAACAATCTGAGAGAGAAAAAAAAAATGTTTCTTTTTCTTTTTTCAATGTTCTAACCCTTAAAACCTTATAACTGAAAGTGGGTGTAATTTCTTTTTCACACGATTGTAGCTGTTCAGCATATTGCAGGTCTGCTTTAATAGACTGAATGCATGACTGCAGTCAGTCGCCATAATCGCCGTGTGAAGCCTTGAATTGTTACTCAAACGGTTTTACTGTGACATTTACTGCAGACATTTCAAACGCACATTTATTTCAGCCATTATTGTGTACACCCAGGGAACTGTAGAAATGCTCATTTAGGTGTAAATACATAAGAAATTAGAACTAAATGAGTAAAGTGCAGAACAAATGGACTGGTTTATTAAAAGCTTGTGATGTAGTCAACGCTGGTAGTCAGAAGGGAATAAATAATTCTAATAAATAATTCTGTTATCTAATATTATTGTGAAAGTTTATCTCAAATGTGAATGGTTCAAACTTGGTTCAGATGAAATACACTGTTATGAGGCTGTATTACAGTTCATTTTGAAATAAATGAAAAAACATGGATTTAAGTAGTGAAAATTCACATTTTCTGGCCCCATCGACCAAATATAATTAAAATAGATGAATATTGTGTTATGTATTCAATGTATAGTATTAATGAACTCAGCAATAGTTAATGCTCATACAATTAACATGTCAATAGCCGTATGATTTTCTTGTTTATCGTTTGTTTATTTAGCTGTTTAGCTATGTATTGTTTAAAAAAAATGTTTTAGTATCTTTGCAATCATATTTTTGATTCATATACCTGCCATGCATGCAAATGAGATACTCTTGTGTTTTAAAATGCACTTTTCTTTTCAAAAATAAACCAAGATCTCAAGTTCCTACCCATTTTTCTACAATTTGAGAACATGCCTATAGGCCAACATGCATATTTCCAACTCAGTAATAGCGTGTTATTTGGCCTTAATGCTATTCACTAAGGGATCAAATGTGTACAGATCTGTTGTTCAAACCGAAAATGTTTCCTTATTGTTGGAGAAACTCTGAAAATGATGTTTGGCGGAAGATGGAACAAATGAAAGTGTTTAAAATAATTACGCTTCCTTGTTGGATTTCGGCCCAGGCAAAACAGCCACATTGTGTAGGCACAAAGAGAAAAAAAACAAAACAAAAAACCCTCTTTAATTAAATAATTACCAAGCATATTGTAAATGTAATTAACTCTTCTGTTGTCTTATCTCTCTGCCGGGCTGTGCGTTTACATAGAAGCAAGAGATAATTGAAAACAAAACAAAAAAATAATGTGTTTAATAACACCTACACTGCTGTTGTGTTTCTAATGTACCATTCATGCAGCAAACACGAGAATGACAAGACCATTATGAAATTATGGTGATGCAGAAATGCTTTCAGTGCATTAAAGGCTGACTTTCCGGCTTCACACCTCTCTGTTAACTATATGTATCTATACATTACTGTCAAATAGTTTTCTGGAAGTAATTTGAAGGTTAGGAAATCTTTCAGCCATCTCCAAATATGGTAGCATATGGTTGGAGCAATTGAGGGAATTATCTGTGTCATCTTGTTTGGACATGTTCAATTTGGGTTTCATGCCTCTGTGGAAATAGTTGAAAGTGGGTGATTTGGGTGATGGAGAGAAGAGCCAGATGGCAGAGCAGCAGTAAGATCAATCGAGCTTGATGCTTTTTTCCCTCTTCTACATGCAGACAGATGTGATTTAACACAGTAAATTGGGTTTACTTCCAGTTTATAGATTTTTGTTGACAACTAATAACACCTTAGAAAGGATGTACAAAGTTGCTCTTAAAAAATGCAAAAAGAAAACATTGTTTAGTGTGTTGTTCCATCGTGGCTATAAGTGATCACCAATCACCTTGTAGGGTTTGATAGACTGAAGAGAGAAAACTGTTTATGACTTGATTTTGAATTCCCTTACTGATAATCTTTTTTTGTTTAATTTATTTCATTTTTTTCTTTTAAGCAATATACACTGGAGATGAATTATTCTTTTCTCTCCATCTTTTTAGTAAAAAGGGAAAGCAGTGAAAAGTGAAGGTAGTAAAAAAAGGACCAATTTCAATTAAAAAAGATTAATAAAAGCACAAATTATTGAGTTTACGTATACACATGATTTGAAAAGCAAAATAATCTTGGAAATTTCTGACTTTTTTTTCAATCTTTTTTTACATGAAAAAATAATAAAACAATTCTGTTTTTTTCAATGTATTTGTAAATACCTACAGTGCTTTTGACTTTTCTTAGTTTTTGAGCAATTTACAATTCACTGTAGATAAGTCAGAAGACAGAAAATCATAATATGGCCACTTTCATTTGAACAAATTCTTAATAACACACCATTAAAGCTTTTGAAAGGCCCGTGATGATTTATCTCAAGCCGTTTTTACATGCGGTGCTTTAGCTGTGCACTCATTCCTGAGAGGCCGTAGTAAAACAGCCCGCATCTTTCATGTCTGAACTAAATTGTTTGACCAGAATCAACTGCAAATGTGGATGAAGTATTTCATGTACTTTAGCATACAAAGAGAGAAAAGCCCAAGAAATCATTTACCAGTTGGCACGCTACTTTTGCTTTGCATTTTAAATATGGCTTAGAGGAAAATGATGTTCCATTGCATCCAGATTGCCTTTGATTGCAGGAATCTGTCATTATGCTGATTCTTACACATCATATGGGTTAAGCTCAGTGCTCTTTTTTTTGTTGCTCAGAGATATATTTTTCTTTCAGATGACATTAGAGTACCCATGCAACCTTGTATCATTCAACAACCTTTAATTCTATTTGTGAGCGTGATTGAGCTCCTTTTTGCCCTCTTATCTAGGTCATGTCAATGGAATAAAAGGGCCCTTAAATGTGGTGCAGGCCAAACAAAGAAAGGACACTCACAACCCAGATGTGGGAGACGGCCAAAGCTGCACCTGAGTCAATAGATCTCAAAGATAGAGGTGTCAACCTTCTACAGGGACATGTAGCTCAGGCAGCCTTTTAGCAATTACTGTCCATTGTGCTGAACTCGGCTGGGGCCATTTAGTATTAGAGGAGGGCGGGGGAGAAAAAAAATGACCAGCACTGTCACTGGCTATCCTTTGCAGAATTACTCGACTTGCTGATGTTGTGATTATTCAGCCTCCACTGTCGTCCCACAGGTTCTGTCACGAAGGTAAGTATCCACTGTTTTCTAGTACACAAACAGGGGCTGGAAAAAGTATATGGACTCTTTTGAATTAACCAGATTTCTGCATTAAGATACAATTAAATGTAATCTGATCTTCATCCTTAGTCACGGTAATACAATGTGCTCTAGCTGATAACACACAAAACAGCCAAATCTATCTTGTGTCTTTACTGAACCTGCCCATTAAGCATTCAGTGCTGGTGGACTGAGTGAACCCCTTTAAGACTTCAAGCAAGCGCTTTTGGTAGCTCTGTATGAGACGTGACCAGGAATTTTTGACTCTTCCTCTTCCCAGAACTGCTTTAGCTCAAACACATTTGTAGGATACCTGGTGTGAAATGCTCTCTGGGGGTCATTAAACAGCAGGGCAGCAATGATACTTGTATTTATAAGTAGATGGACAATTTATGTCTTGAGCTTTAGCTGTGTTAAGAGAACATCAGAGTTTAGGCTGGTAGACCACTGACATCCCCAGCAGAAACCATCTGTCTTTGAAGTGTTTTGACCTCTGGCGCGGTACACTCTCAAGACAGGAGGTCTGCAGTGGTGATCAGTCAGTGCGTGCCTGTGGTAGGTATCCAGCTAGTGCTGCTCTCCTCATCCACATCCATCAGGATCCTCACTTTGCAGTCAGCTGTAGCTGTATGTATGTATGTAAACTTTATAGCAGCAAAACACTAAACTCTGCTGGAAAACTGAACCATTCCACCTGACGGACGGCAATGTTTTCCCACCTGTACCAGCCATAATTAGATGCACATTTGTAATCACGCCTATATTAGCTGCATTTCCCACAATTACACGGGAAACCAAATACTGGGTTTTTTCCACTCTCGCTCTCGTCCTTGGAAACTCCATTTACTCTGCCTCTCATTGAACAGACTGTGGTCAAGTCCATTACAGCATGTGTGTGGTCAAATTAGGAGCCTGTAAGTATGCGTGTATGATGATCTTTACTGTCATTCATCTGTAAAAGTCGTCCTTTACTGTGCCGGCAGCAGGGAGACCCATCTCATGAACCGGTCTTCCATAAGAGCTGCACTATAAAAGTTTCCAGCAGATTTATTTTTCTGTGTTATAAAAGATGCCACAGTGATTGGAGACCAAAGACTTAAAGCGACACTACGTAACTTTTCCACCTTAATATAATATTTCCAGAGTCATTGTGATGGTACATCAACTTCCAACAGGTTTAATGACACCTCTGTCATGGTCTGAGGGGTCTGTATCGCCTTCACTGGCACTTTGAGGAGCATGGTAGGAACCCTGCCACACTAAAAAACTACAAATCTTTACGACTTTGACTGCTTTACGGCATACGTCACTTCCCCCTCCTTCCCGATTCGCAGTCGAGACGAAAATGGGCGGGGCGTGGAGCTCAGAGCTCCGCAGAAGCTGGTAACCCGTTGCTGCGTTGCGGCTGCAGCAGCTCCACACAACAGTCGTGGGGAAAAGATCGCTAATGGTTTAACTTTTCACCGGTTTCCTGCTCGGAGGCAGAACCACGGAGGCCAAGTATCTGATATAACAAAGTAAAAGAGTGAAAGAGTCGTCGGCTCGCTTGGATCGCGGCTGTAACGACCAAACACCTTCCACACAGTAAAGCCTGAATTATGGTTCTGCGTTAAATCGACGCAGACCTACGGCGTAGGGTACGTGGCGACGCGCAACGTACCGTGTGTGTCGCCGCGTACCCTACGCCGTAGGCTCTGCGTCGATTTAACGCCGAACCATAAATCAGCCTTAAACCACAAACACTCACACAGACCGGGTCGGATCAAAACACGGGTTTTATTCCCCACTTCGCCAGCTAAACGCAGTTGCTGGCCAGCTCTCTGCAGTGCAATTAACCCCAATCTTCAGATAAAACTAGTTTGTTGAGGAAAAAATATTAACTCTTATTTGTAGCTGCAGAGGAAAGAAATAATCTCACGAGGAAAACAAAAACATTGCTCACGCCTCGGAGTCTCTTCAACATAAATTAGCAGTCAAAAAAAAAAGAAAAGAGAAGTAAGAGGGATACAAAACATGTACTGTATGTTGTACTATTATACAAATTTATTGAAACACATGGCTCTTCAGTAGGGATTTCATATGGATCCAGTTAATAATCATTATTTTCTCCATATACCGCTCCCTGGCTTCCTTGTTTAAGGTATCCCGGTAAATTCCAGTTCCTTTCCAGCAGTTTAACATCTTTTTTTTTGCGTTCCGTCTGTTCACTAGGTGAAACAGAAAAGCGTCCCGTCTTCTCTCATCAAAACAAATGCAGCGACGGGACAGGAGTTTTCCGGCAGTACGCGCTGGTGCTCATGGGAAACGTAGTGTTCTTTCTGGTAAAACAATACCGCTTTTGTCCAAAAGATGCCGCCAAACTCAGAAAAGCTGAAGTTACGTTGTGCTGCTTTAAAGGAAACAGCATTTGAACTCAAAAATGTCATACATTATTTGTCACTGAATTATGTTATTAATTTAATTGTTTACATATTTTCTTAAATGATTGTGTAAAACTACTATAATAAAAGTGTTATCAAGAATCCCAAAGGTTTTGGGATTTTTCACAAAGTTGAACATTTTTTTCTTCTCTAGTATAGTGGTATAGAAAAAAAGGTAAAAAGATTGATGGAATTTGAACTGATTCACCTTGCTTAAAAAAAAATAATTGTGAATTGTGTTGAGTTGTGAATATTGTACGAGCCCTGGCTCAAGTAATCTCAAATGCTAAATTAAATCGTGGAGACCGTGCGGTTGGTATAGGCCATTGCTCTCTTTGAAGGCAGTGAGTTTCGTGCATCTTGGTGCACACTGGGGCTTTCCGGCAGAGCACGTCTACCATCAGTGAATAGGCAGTAACTCATATACCGTACTTCAGAGTGAGACTGGAGCAGGATTATGGTGGATCAGTGATAATAAACGTTCACAATTCAAGACGTAACCTCCCAGTTACTGAGCATAGTGTGGCATGTTGAAGTCTGAACCCTCTTTCATTGTCCAAGATTTTTTGGTAAAAGCCAAAAACCAACCTTGATTTTAATCTAAGTTTCAATTACTTGCACTCTTTTTAGTATAAACGTGGCTCTTGTAGACTCTAGTAAATGATTTTCTGGGAAATAGATTTGGAATAAATCTCAATTAGAGTACAATTGAAGCTGTGACACTTGTAGCAATTGATTTTAGTTATCGCATCCTCACATCTTTTTATGAATCTTCAGCTTGGGTGAATAATATATTTTTCTGTCTTGATTTCGAGTTGGGCTCGGAGCTCTGGCAAAAATGTCCTCACTTTATAAATGCTGGCAAAAGTGGTTAAGAGATGTACCAGATGGCACAGCCCATATGCAGTTTGCCCTTTGGCCAGGTAAACTAATGAATCATTCTGGGAGTTAATCTGGCATAAGATCCTCCATGGGCATAGAACCTCTTTTCCCACAGCTGCCTGTAAATACTGTGGAATTTTCACATTTTCCTGTAACATATGTTTATAATTATGGAGATGAAATTGAAAAAAAAAAGTCTTAAGCATTTTAAATTACCCAGAAGATGAAGGATGGGACTACTCCCTGTGGAGTATGTGTCTTTTGATCACGGTCCTTTCTGTGCCGTCTTTGAGCTCAGCTCTGGTGATGTGATTGGACTTGAACTTAAAATTGGGCTTTTTTTCTCCTTTTGGTTTGTCAAATGCAAATAATTCTGTTCTAACAACATGTAGATGTGTTTCACTGTCAGCTCCATTTTCTAGGACTGTAGGACAACAGGTGTGAAGGCTTCAGAAGTGTCACTTTAAAATATCTTTTCACTCAAACCTTCAAAGTCTGGATGTAAAAGTGCCTCGTGGATGTTCAGCACAGCTAAAAGTTATTTCATCATCTTTACCAGTCCAGGGGGTGGGACAGGCCATTTATTTGAGTTTATGCTGGTATATTTTCCAGCTTGTCTATTCTAAATGTTGAAATATACTCGGGCAAGATACTGTAATGAACCATGCTTCCGATGTTTGCATAATTGAGTTTGAGATCATACTGTATGACGAAGCTGTAGGATAAAAAGCACGTCATGGATTTGGGTCTTTTCTGCGTGGCGTTTGCCATGTTCACCTTGCACCTGTTATATTTATATAGATTTATATTTGGACACTCCAGCTTCCTCTCACAGTTCAAAATTTTGCATGATAAGTTAATTGGTGAGTCAGAACCTTTCAGTGGGAGTGAGTGTGATTGTGCATTGCCGTCTCTCCCATTGACACCTGGGATAGTTCCCAGCTTCCTCTGGCTCTGAACAGGATGAGACATTAAATGGTTCAAGGCATAAACTCATGTGTAATCAGGGGAACTGAGTTAAACTTGAATAACATGTATTGTAGTGATTCTCTTTCAAGTGATATCACTGCTTGACCAGATATGTGTCCAGTGTCTTGTCTATGTTTTTGAACCCTTTTGATACCACAAGGTATTAAAAGACAATGATCAATGGAAATGTACAATGTCCAGCTGCCAGGTGATAATTGGTATTAGAAAATGATATCTTTTTATGCATTTCTATTTTTTATTTGTATTGCCAAAGGTATTTTTACATTTTTTGTCATTAAAAAAGGGCACACTTTTTCCTTTTTTCCAAAGCTGAGTACACTTTGAAGTTAAGACAAAGTAAAGAGGGTCAATTATATTTTGATTAAACTGTCTATTCTTCACCTTGTTCTAGCCGACACATTTAAGTTGTTGTCTCTGTGGGGACCTCCTTGAGTTTTCATTTCATGTTTTCCTTTTGAAGGCTTATCACATGTCCTACTAGTGAAAGAAGATAATCAGAATTCAACAAGGTGCACCATGATTTCACTTGATATTGACCTAGCACCACCTATTTGATTTGCACAGAAAGATTTGAGTCCTTGGAAATAATGTTTCTTTCCAATTAAAAAAAAACTACTTTTTTTTTGTTTTTTGATACATCTTACACTTTCTTTCTATAATGAAAATGGCATTCTGCTCTATTTTAGCACCTCTGTTGAAATACGGTACATAATAATAATGCATGAGATTTTTCTTTGGCTGAACATCTTTTTTTTCTTCATGAAGCAAAACAATTTAGAGAATTGTCATTCAAGCCTATTTCTGCTTTTCTGCAAGTTTCTCATTTTCCATTGTAATACACCATTTCTAACCTTCCCTGGACCGTAAATCTGTGGGTACGTCAGCTGAATGTTGTCATGGTTATTTCTTATGAACATTAAGTTGCCAAAAATTGCAGAGAACTAAACAAAGATAAGATTTGATAAAAATCAATATAGGTAAATAAAAAAACCTCGTGATACATTTAGATAATTAATCATGTTAACCGTGTTAAACATAAGTATTGCTTTTGCAAATAATAACCAGGTAATTCTTCAAAGCTTGAAAGCTCCAGAAAAAAGGAGCATTAATTAATGAAGTGAAATGAAAAAAAGGTGTCTTGGAGGGACAGAAAGGACAACAAAGGATTGAGGCGTTACTCTAAAATACTGTGAAAATGGATGTAATGTGTGATAGTGTGTGGAAAAACTCACGATCGTCTTGATAAAAAAACATCCTGATGCAAAATAAATAAATAAACAATTAAATACATATAAATCTCGACAATAACATCACTAAAGGAGCAAAAACCAGTTTTCCGAAATGAATGTTTCTTTTAGAATCAAAACCTCTGTGTTTGTCCTTGGCGTTGGCACATATGCGGCTCTTCTAAACTCAGATCTGATGTTTTTCTGGGGGAGTGCGCCGCACTTTGTAATCTTTAAAATAACAAACTGAGTTCTGTTGACGATTTCAGTAAAACCCTGCTGGAAAAGATAATTAATGTGCTGTCGTGTTTCTTACCTAAAATGCACATGGAATATTATAATGTTTAATATTCCATGTGTTCATGTTTCTTTACGGTTAGATTGGCCTCATTTTCAAATTTTGACAAAGTGCACACTTTGGTTTTTTCATGAGTTTATACAATAATGTTAAAATAAGGCTCATAAATAGCTTCAAATTCTGTGAAAGGAGTTTACCGTAGTCTGCATGGTCTGCATGGCCATCCTGCTTATGTCAAACAAATATCGTTCCCTATTGTTTCCATCAATTGATCAGAATTTAACTTGCCTAAATGTGAGAAGTCTCTCAAACTATTCATCACTTTCACATTATGCTGTGCTTTAATCAGTGAAGCAAAACACATCTGTGCATCAAAGAAACTGAACAAAACAACGCATGTGTGATTGCATTTGTTAGCCAAGACATATTTCTTATAGATGACTTTCTTTTGATGAAGCAACATTTAAGTTATTCAATATTTCACTGGAAATTGGCCCAGAGAAGATTAACATTTGTCTTTAATTGTCTTGCAAAGTAATTAGATACATTTACATTTGTCAGATTTTCCTGAAAGATTGCTTTGTGACATCTGTACTTACAATGGCATAAAGTAATTTAATTGTAAGCTGGACCAAACTAGACTTAAATGCATTTATCTATGCAATTTCAGAGTGTTTACATAACTATTAGCTCAAAAACCAGATACACCTGTGAGTAAATAATGTATTATTTATATATGAATGCTCAAGTGTGGTGATGCAGGAAGTCTCATGCATTATGAATGTGGATAGATGGGCCAGACCTAAAACTTTGGTCTGAAAGGGAGTAGTTTTTTTTCCTGTTATTATTATCCTTGGATGCCTATTAGTTCTCAAGTCCAAAATGTCTGGCAATAATTTAACCCATAGGATAATCCAAACATTTCTAGTGAGAGCCTCCAGTAGCAGTTCTCTCGTTGTTGACATGTTTATAGAGTATTGCACAGTCTCAGCACTGCTAGAGTTCTTTCTTTTCATAGTGAGAGCGATGGCTGTAATCTCCCAGTTGACTGGGTGATTTATTAGTTGATTGGTCATTCTTTAACTTAATCTAATTTGATTTCATCGGGAGGAAAGTACCAAGGCCTGAAGGGGGGGTTTTCAGAGCACACCTCTTTCATAGGTAATGGTCTATCTTTTTGGAGCACCCATGTTTCTTGCTATTTTGGATTAGCCCAACCAACTGTCTAGAAACGGATAGACTGTACAGTAGAAGGATCCGGTCCGGTGATTTGTTGAACTCTATCATGTCAAGGACATCCGCATTGTGGCAGAATTTCATAAAAATAGACAATGGAAAAGAAGTTGAATACAAACTTTGTAAGCAACAGTTTGCATATCACAGCTCCAAATCAAACATGACTTATCACCTGAAAACGGTAAGCCAACTTGCCCTGTCCGTTTTGACAATAAGAACATACCAGAATTGACATATTTCAATGTGTAACTGAAGGCGCTAAATCTATCAGTGACGTGCAGTGAGGTTCATGGTTGGTTAGGCACTGACTTCATCACAATCAGATGTACAAACAGGAACGCTGCAGAGTAGCTTATTCACTATTTGATTGTCAGCAGTTAACGGGTTATGTTTAAGATCTCATATCAGCTTTCTTTACACATACAAACTGTAGCACACAAAAAAGCACATTTGGTTAAAATAAATGTTATCATGGTTAGGTGGGTCAAATTAGCGCGTTACTTGCGATTAATTAATTACAGGCATATTTAGCACGTTATGTTTTCTAATTGCTTAATCTATTTTTTTATCTCTAACTTTACTTTATGAGTTGCCTTTTTTTTTAATCTGTGTTTGTGCGGTGGTCTTTTTAAGCTTGAGTTGTGGGTGCAAAACAATGTGGACAAAGTGGACATTGATTGGCTGTCACTGTTTGGGCGTGTTTAACATATGCTGGTAGGCTCCCATTGTAGCTGGACAGGCCTGGGGAGGAACGGTGAGCAGAGGAGAAGAGAGGTGAAATTGGGAGAACATGTGAAAGTTGTTGGCCCCGATGGCACCATTGATAAGGTAGAGTGATATGTGTTCTTTGTGGAGAGGACTTTGCTCACCACTGAAGCAGCTGAAGTTAAGCCTACCACATAAACGCAAAGCACCCGGTTGCGAGCGCAGCCACAGCTGACATCAGCAGGAACAAGCTCTTCCCAAAACTAAACTCGAGGAGAGCACCACGCGCATGTGCACGTCTGCGACTGAGAGGCTGGCCAACGTTGTTGCCAAGTGAATGTAAATGGCTAGGGCTGCATCAGTTCAAGTCTGTTTAATAAATAAATGACTTTATAAATACACTTTTTTTTGTTCTATATCAATCTTTTGATCTGCCACAATAATGTAATGAATTTAAAGGAAAACACCTCCAGTTGAGGCCTTTGCTCAGCAATTTTAGGTGAGATTAAAAAAGAGATTAATTACAGATCTTCATTAATTAATCTCTCATTTTTTTTAATCACTTGACAGCACTAATTATTGTCTTACCTTTACTTATAAATGTACATTTTTAAAAGTAAGGTCAGACAAGTGGAAAAAATAAATGGATGGCTCCACTCAACTTATTAACTGTAGATATAGCTTGCTGTCACTTATTCTGCAGTCGGGGAGTCGCAACAATCACTGGGATCACGACTGCCCTCTACGGTGAAGCAGGAGAACAGTGTGCCACTTATGGCGCTTTTCCACTAGAACCTACTCAGCCGGGCTCGGCCTCTCTGCAGCCGTTTTATTATTGCTCAGCACACGAAACACGTTACATGCATGCAGTTGACAACAACAAAAAATCTGCACATTATATACATCAGCTAAACTATGGAAATTTAGCTCATGTCGCGAAAGTATTTGAGCATTTTAAAAGCGACATACAGAGAGACAGCAATACGGTCTCACTGCATAGCATGGCAGCACAGTTAGCCGAGTCATTGCGCAATCCATGGTGCGGCTCTCCTGGCTGCACACGTCTCTTCTCAGTATTTGAACAGTAGGCTAAATGTGAAAATTTAACGATTTTGAATTAGAAAAAAAAAAAAAAATCTAAACCTGTTGAAGTTAGATGGAAAATAACTTTATAGTGCAAATCACTTGATAAATAACCATTTTATTAATGTATTCACTTTACATTTTTTCTTTCCCTGATGATGAATGAGGCACAACCTCTCCTGCCTCCCCGCACGTCACTTATATGTATGTATTTCACAACTTTTGACTTCTGTTGTACAGTGTTATACATAAAGCAACAAACTTAGAAACTCTTTGGACAATTGGCCAATTGTGCTTAGAGTACGCTGAGGTCTTGATGTCTCCCAGCAGGTAGTCTTTGACAGCCATCTCAAGTCCTTTCTCCTTTGATAAAAAGAATTTCACAAGAAAGTCTCTTTGCAAAGTGAACGGGTGGTTGTCCAGGTTACCCGTCAGGCACAGCTGCTTCTTCTCCTCTTCTCAATCACATAGAAGAACAGCAACCAACACGTGTGGAAAAAATATGGCACATATGTGCTGCTGTACATGTGATTTGTTACTAAAAATGAGACTGTGTACTGTGAAATAAGATGGGATCCTTTTAGATGTAGACATAGCAGAAAATTACAGCTTATAGAGGCATTATTTATGAGTACAATGATTTGGATTTAGTCAGTCCACTGAAGTTATTATTAAATCAATATCTGCTGTAGATTTCTGTGCCTCCAAATATCCAGAGTCTAAAAAACAATATTCAAGACATTCATCAGACTGTCAGTGTTACTATTAGAAGACAATAATTGTTGTACTGTTTGTCATTCACCTGTGATGGACTGGTGACCTGTTCTGGGTGTACACCTGCCTCTCGCCTGTGATGAGCTGGGATAGGCTCCAGCAGACCCCGTGACCCTGCAAAGGATAAAGCGGGTATAGAAAATGGATGTATGGATGGATGTTTGTCATTCACGAATACACTCACCATTATACTGTTAGAATCATCTTTTGTCTACATTTCTATTTGCTTCGTATGTCACAAATTCAACATAGTCTGTGCACAAGTGATCTTGCATGTGTGGAGTGTATTTGCAGTGTGTTTTCAAATTCCATTTCGGAAGCAAAGCAGTCAAGTAGAAGAGGACTGATATGGTCTAGTGAGCTAAAAAACAATCTAGATGTGGGGAAGAGAAGTTCCTGCGCTCACTAAGATAGACATTCATTTGTTTGTTTCGCTCTTTGGAAACAAAGCTTAAAGAAAGACAATATACATAAATGTTTAACAGGTTTTTGGTAGTTGGACTATTATTGGTACGGCATTGGTACATGGATTGTGGAAAACAGCCAAATAAAGAAAAAAAAGACAAGAAGGGAAGGAATATCGTGCCATTCAGTCACAGCATCATTAAAAAAAAGCTGCTCATGTTCACCGTTCAATCTTTTTTTATGTTGGTTTATCTAACTATGCCATCAAACAAATGAAAAAGTACCCATATAAATCAAATTATGTTTTATGAAAACGAAATGATAAAAAAAGACTGAACATTGAGTAGAGTGGTACACAACCCATGAAAGCTAAAAGCAGCACATATTTATTTCAGCTGTCGTTCAGACTTAAGGACAGCTCTGCCTTCCATTGATTTTTCTTTCTCCTGCCACGTTTTAGTGGTCAACGGTGATATTCCACCTCCTTCAACATGTTAAGCCAATTTATTGCATCAGTGGAAAGTTAAAATTGAAAGTGACTTACAGTACCAACGGGGTACAGGGCCTCTGAATGCAGTGGGAGACTGTCGTTTTCCAGCACTTATTCATCATTATGACAATGCGGCACACACCTCTGCTCGTGCCAAGCTCTTACTTGGGTTGCTGTTTAAAGTCATGAATTTCTTTGATGTTTCCCAGCCAGCTGATCCACGTCTGTTATAACTGATTTCAAGTCACTTTTAATAATTCATGGACATCTCAATCCTTTGAAAGCAAAATGTGATCTCACATGCTGCGGCGCAGATAGCTAAATATGTTGTGCCGATGAATCGCAGCTGAAAGAAAATAAACTTCACATAGTCCACACAGTGCTTCACATAATTCATTATTTGTGCTCACACATTACTATTTTTCTCTGCAGTTATGTAGCAAAAGAAGCTCAGCTTAAAATAAAGATTATTTCACAGTCATGCACAACGTTTTGATAACTGTGCAATAGTTGACAAATGCTACTGCATTAATATTATAGTGTTGTCAATTAGCAGTGAGACAACAGAGCCTTCAGGAATGACCAAATAGAAATCAGCAAGCATTTTAGCTTATTTTATGTTTAGAAGGTATTACCAGGGGGCTTGAGCATTACTCTGGAGAAAAAGGTTTATGTTGACCTGTTGATGGCTCACCTCATTACTGGAGCTTGGGGCCTCTCTGAGGACTGATTGTGGATTAAGCTCATTTGAGAGTGCCAGCACGTACAGGCTGCCTCTTCCTTGTTCCATTATCCATACATAGCTCCTTGATCTATAGCTTACTGTATAAGAATGAAAAGCAGCAGTGTGCCTGCCAGATGCAGCGCTGAGTGCAGGGGAAGTATTCCTCAAAAAAAGTGCTTTGGACTCAGGATGCTCTACACAGATTCCCCACTGGTACTGGAGCATCCATTTCATCTATCTTATTCTCAAATGTTGGTAGGTGGAACAGAAAGAATTTCTTAAATCTCTAATGGCATCTGAACCGCTCAGTAACTGAGCATGTATAGAAGGCTGAGAATGTGATGTAGAAAGAAATTATATGTTTGTCAAAGACAATTGATTATTAATTCATCAGGATCCCAAGAATTTCCACCTGCTAAATTCATCAGGATCCACTTGTGCTGATTCTCTTTAATACATTGTTAAAAGGTACAAGAAGGGAATACTAAGTCATTGTTTTACCACAATATCAACGTCATTTTGTTAGTTTATATTCTCTTTTAATGAATATATATATATATATATATATATATATATATATATATATTCATTAGTCATTTCAACTCTGTGCTCGGAATGTCTCAATCCCAGTCTCCCATCGTCCCAGCTTCTTCAGAAAGAACAAATTTAACTATCAAATACACGGTTTTATTTATTCTACATCACTTTAGGGGCATTGTCTCTATATAATATTCATGTTATATTAAATAATTTGTCTCAGTGACGTATAATAATAATAATAATAATACATTATTGAACAGTGGTTTCATTCTGCTCTAAATAAACAAAGAAAGAAAACACATTTACACTCAGACCTTACCTGGCAACAAGAAATTCTATTTTCTGATTGGCTGGCAGGTCGGTAACTCCAGACAGCTGCCTCAGAGCTGAGAGCTCAGCGCAAGGTAGCGTACCGCGACTCGTTTGTAAGGTAGGCTGTTTCGGAACATACTGTGAGGTTAATTTCTCAGCAATGCCTGAGACTTGAGAGCCCCGTTATTTTGTCTGCAGGTATGTCAGCAGCCGCTTCTTTGTTAGAACCATCAGTCATTTTCTTCTCGCGCAGACCAGATGGGTCACGTGATTACAAACACGCTTTACTACACCGTCTTAAAGGGGAATGGAAATATCCCATCAGCATACAGTCGAAACGGACAGAAATACCTTTACTTTTTTTTTTAATATCAAAACACCGTATTTACCAACATGGGGAAAATTGACGTCGGTCGTCGCGGTGAGTGTCGGTAAATTGTCTGTTTAAGGGGCCAAACAATAGAGTAAATGAATGAAAAGAGGGAAGTGTGAAATGAGCAGGACTGAGGTTAGTCTCGGTATGAGTCCATACTTGGGAGCCAGGGGCCTCCACACTTCTCTCCTCCTCAAGTGATCTGAATTAGTTTGGAGAAGCAAGCACCGTAGAAAACCTTTTTCTCTTAGCATTTACTACTGTGTATGGAAGCCAATTTCCGCCAGTAATAGAAAAAAAAAAAAAAAAATAAGATGAAAACTTAGCCTTAAAAATAAAAATGTCCCCACTCATAATTTCGACTTTCTATCTCATAATTTCGAGGATATTTTTATTTTTAAGGCTAAAATGTAATCTTATTTTTTTCTTTTACTGGTGGAAATGGGCTTCCATAACTGTGCGAGTAAATGCCCCTGAAGGATAATGTGTGTGTAGTAGCGGGTGTTGAAAGACAGCAGAGGGTACGCAGACGACTCAAACCTGGATGCTTTTCAAACATCAGCATATGACGAAGGAAGGTTTTCTCTTTTCTTTTTTTTCCTGGCATGCATGGTGGCAAGCCCTACTAGATAAAAGGTAAGAGAAAAAAAATACTGCCAAATATCACAAGAAATAAAGCAAATTTTGTACCTTGTGTCAAAAAAAAACATTCAGTCTTTTTGTAAATTTTTATTTTTATGATCTGAATCAAGTCACATTTTGGTGTTAGGATCTTCAAAGGCATCAATAGTATTTGCTGCAGGAAATCTGTTGTATCTGGTTCAAAGCATTTATCCATCCGCCTGTCCTCGTTGCAAGCTTCGTCCTGTCCAGGATGATAGTGGGAATATTCTCACTGTCATCAGGAGACATGTGGAGCGCGTCCTGGACAGGCCTCTAGGCCAATGCAGAGCCAAACAAAAGCAAACATGACAAACAACCATGCATGCTTTGTGCAAATTGTACTGTGTACTTTTTCAAAAATGTTTTACATAGAAGTTTCATGTTGTTTCCATTCGATTTCTTTCCGTGTTCAACTGTCTGCCCTCCAACATTTGATTTATGAATATATTTCTCATTCGGAACATAATCGTAATCTCAGAGCACCTTACATGAAGAAAATCCCTTCAAATGTAATTTAAGGAAATGCCTGGCTAAGTATTTCTGGCTGAAACCGTTCTCATCTGTGCTCATATCAGCAGCAGCACCTAAATCCACGGTACCCCACAAGCTAAGCACCAAACAACAGACGCAGCCTGTAGATAGCTGCTGAACATGGTGACGCATTTGGCAGCTAAGACACCAAATGTTTGATTTTGGACTTGGTAGGGACCAAAAACAGCTAAATAGGAAGTGTCATTCATCTGGTTTCGATAAACATGACTCCAAATGGATGCAAATGTCTTAGTTGTCTCTAAAGATGTAATGATATATCATTGATTTGTTGACGGATCGTGGCGCTGGCCCGTAGTGAACCAAAATCAATTATTTCAGTCATTACCTGTGATTGTTGGCTGATGTCATTGCTGAAGCTGTGCCAAGTCCTGTGTTTCTGCCTGCTTTGAGGAGAATTTTGTATCGTGGACCTTATACGTGTGTTGACTGACTCAGCTCCAAAAGGAGACCATAGTCTCTAAACACTTCCTTTTGATTTAGTCGACTTACATGAAACTTTCAGGTTCATAAATGCAATGACTTAAAGGAGACATAGTCTGCCCTTTTTTAAAAAAACTTTACACTATTTTTCATAGAGAAATTTGTCACACGCTTTTGTTTAAATACCACAGAGATATAGTACAACAGCTCCCTTTTGAACATGTTTTTGCATCTCTCTTCATAGCAGTCGGTTTAGAGGGTGGAATCAGCCAGTTTAACTTTACCCCTCTTCTTGTGCAACGTTTGAGGTCGGTGTTTCAGCTTTGATGAAAAAGCGAAGGCTGGATCATTATGTGAAGCTGGGTGGAGGAAAGGAAAGGCGGGCTGAATAGTTCCATTGAGAGCCTGGACTGTGATGCCACAGAGCTCTGCTAACCTGAACTTTTTTTTTCACAAGCAAAGTGGAAGGTTGTATAACGTTGGAGATGGTAGTCAGTTCAGACACCCAAATAGATCCCCACAAGCACAAGATGTTATTTTTTTCATTTGTCCTCTTTAAAGTGTAGCAACTTTTGGAATTTAGGACAATATGTTCATATATGTACAACAATGATATCTTAATTAAAAATGTTTTTTCTTGGTATCAGTATTTAAAAAAAAAAAAGAAAGGAAAAAAAGACCTGCACAGTGAATAGTAACAACAGGCCAATCAAATGTTGGCAGGGTCTGACACTGCTGCTGACAAAAAATAAAAAAGAGACAAGAGAGATGGATGTTAATGGGTATTCTCGGTGCTCTTATGACCCTGTTGTTAATTTGATGCATGAGGTCCCATAAGGAGGAGCAATCATCAGGCAGAAGTCTGTTTGTGGTGTGTGGTTAAGAAGTGGGCTGATGTGCTGGTGGCCTAAGGATTATATTCAACCATTGCACACATTGTTTTCATAGTATTGTAATGTTTACCACTGCATATCACAGAATAACAAAGCTGATGATGACGTTCTAATACTGTTAAACACACACAAAAGAGTTATGGATCAGCTGCCGGGTTATTACTCATATCACAGACTCTTTCACAAAGTTTCGTTTTGCAGTGCCCAAACCATTGCGGAAGGAGAGGGAGGGTAAATCAAGAGTGGGATGAAAGACGTATTATGAAATTAGAAAAGAAGACCGACAGTGTAAACTTCCTGTTTCTGTCAAAGTGCATTTCTCAGCTCTCCGTCACTGTCATTTTCACAGCCTTGTACACCAGCGTCCTGGCAGGCGGATGCAGATGGCTGCACAGAGCCCATCGCTATCTTCTATCAGTCTCACAGGATTCTGGTTTAACACCCCACATGTACCTCCATCAAATCTCCAGGTCCTTAATCCTCTTGTCTGTAATGAGCACCGCATGCTGCCGTGTTTGTTGCTGTTGAAGTGTGAGTGGATTGCTGTCCCGTCGCCGGGACAAAGTACATTCATGTAACAAAGCAAATTATGTTAGGTCAGAAAAAGTTCAAACTCTGTGTCCTAAAAGGCTACAGTTTGTGCACCTTCCACTATTCTTAACAGAAAGCCGTAAAATATTCATTAAAAAATCCTGAAAGGGTTATAAATTATAAAATATAAATTATAAATTAAATCATAAATTGCTTGAATATTATGTTGTCTTCTAGGGCTGCGTTTACACTGCAGAGAAAAATGAACCAAATGCAATTTTTGGACCATATCTGATTTTCTTTTAGCTTTCTGAACAGTTCAAATGACACAAAATCAGATTTTCTTTTTCACATCAGACCTGGGTCACTTTCATTTGTGGTCCTTAATCAGATACTTATCTGATGTTTTCTGATGCAACTTCAATCTGAACTGTCAGGTTTCATCTGTCTTTGATGTCACTGTTATGTGATTAATGTCACATTTCTGCACTGGTGGTTCTTCAGTGATGCTGGTCGTGTCACGGCCCATCACTTCAGGGGGTATATGAGAAGCGTTCTATGTGCTTAGGATATTGTTTAGCCCTCTTTGGTTAAGGCGCTGCCCCAAGGCTCAAACTTAGATAAGTGGATGGATCCGTGGATGGATGGAAAGCAAAGTCACTGTGGTCCCATCTGCCTCTAGATCACTAAGCTCCTTGCATGTAGTCAGTCCTGATGGCTGTCCTTTCTCACAATCATCTTTACACCATGAGGCAAGATACTGCATTGACCCCCAAACAGAAAGGATGAACATTTTTTATATTTTCTAATCTCCTCTGTCTCATGGCTGAGTATCCCATCGAAGCTTTGTGCACATCTACAGTTTTGTCCCTGACATGTTTTGACAGTTCTTCGGCCTTTTCGCATGGTGATACAGAGGTTGCAATGGAAGAGATTGTGTCTGTAGACCCACAGTGAGTTGAGATTCAGACTAAAGTGGCGGGACTAAGCTGTGTTGGCCTTATCGGCAGATATTGTCTGTGAGAGACTGAAATCTTGTTCATTGATAGGCGATCAAATACATTTTTTGCAGGATAAAATGCTAATGAATTTATAACTTCTATATGATGTGTTTCTTTCCTTGTGTTTACTGGTTGATTTTCCTCTCTTTGTCTGTTAAAATAAACCTCCCATAAAAATGATAGACCTTTCATTTCTTTGTAAATGAGCAAACGTACAAAATCAGCGGGGTATCAAAGTTATTTTCCCCTCTGAATGTTATGCAAGACGATGTGTTGAATAATATTTAATATTTCATTAGGAGTAGAACTTAAAGATTGGGAGCTGGCAGAGCTAAATTTCTTCCAGTGTGCATTTATTATTTAGTATTGAATGACAAAAGTTGTTCTATCCATCTTTCTCTCTTCTGTATGATGAGCACGGATCAGTAATGGTGATTTTTCTTTGCCTTTCCTGGCAGTCATTAAGCCTCTTGAAATACTTTAAATTGCTCAATATTTTTCAGTATTATAGTTTCGGTCTGTACTTTTGTATCAAGTTTACTGTTTTTAATTCGATAGCAGATGACCAATAAACATGACCCTTTTCCATTTGTTATGGTATGTGTGTCTTGGTAGGTTCAGTGGTGAAAATCCTCAAAATCACACGAAATTTATGATCAAAGATTCAGCTCACTCTTTTGAAAAGTCCAAACGCTGTGGCACTGATGTGTTTAAAACCAATTCTTCATGTTTCGGTCTCCTGTAGGTGAGCACCTCCGTGTCTGTCCTCAGGGATATACCTGCTGCACATCTGAGATGGAGGACAAACTCAGCCAGCAGAGCAAACTGGAGTTTGAGAATTTGGTCGAAGAGAGCAGCCGTAATATAAGAACGACTTTTATCACCAGGCATAAAAAATTTGATGGTAAGTAAAGATGTTTTTTTATTTGTTTAAAATGCAGACTTTCTGATACAGGTTTATTACCCCCAATCCAAGTTGAATCTGGACAAGTGCTGTCAAACATGTATATTCAGACTGCCAGTGCCAAGATTGTGTTTATTAGGACACAAGGAAATTGTTTTGTTGAATTGGTTTAGACATTTTCGTCTTTTCTTTATTGTTGATTTTTTCTCTACATTGGTGTCCTACAGCTTCTATTTGTCCAGAGGGTTTTCACTCTTGCATTCATGTCTGCTCCTGCACAAACACAGTGGGATTTTATGATTAACTTACATTCAACAAAACAAGCAAACAAACAATACAAAGTAGTAAAAGGTATGTCTTAAGGATTTGTGTTTCGAAAACAACCACTATAAATTCATCCATGTAGCAACAATACAAAATTTTGTCGCATTGTTTCCATCCCTCTGCCCATCCACCTTCTTCCGCTTTATCTGGAACCGGGTCGCGGGGGCAGCAGTCTAAACCCAGACTTCCTTCACCCCAGACACTTCCTCAGCTCTTCCGGGGGGAGTCCGAGGCGTTCCCAGGCCAGCCGAGAGACATAGTCTGGACACTGTTTGTGAGTGTTTAGCAGCAGTGATGCACCGATTGTTCGGTAACCGAAATTGTTCCGCCGAAAATGGCAAAAAAACACTTTCGGTGTTCGGTGGAATAAGTGGGAAAAACCCGAACAATTAATAACGGCGTTGTAATATAAGGAAATAGACTCGCCGCTCCCGTACCCGTTGCGCACCACAAACATAAATCGTTGGCCAACCAAAAAGTAACCATATAAGAATTTTACCTAACATTCACCAGGAGGTGGAACCAAAACAACATAATGCTGGGAAATTAAAAAAAATGTTCAGTTTTTTATGTTCAATAAATATTTTCTACCTTGTAATTTTGTAAAAGATGTTTTTATTTGAAAAGCATGCCTAAATCAAATTTATTTGATTTGATTTGACAGTAAAATAGCCCATTCTAAGCCAATTTACTGCAGCAATTCCTTTCCAAATCATTAGAAAATGTGGTTAACACCAGAGGTGGCAAATCCGGCTTCAGAAAGTAAAAGTCCTACCATGTATTTGTTCTGTCCATTCACTCAACCAGCTGATTCTAATCAGCACAGCTCTTCAGCCAGGTAGATGAGCTAATTAGTGAACTCACCTGGTTTTAGTGAATGGACAGAACAAATATATGGCAGGACTTTTACTTTCTGAAGCCGGATTTGCCACCTCTGGTTAACACCCAATTGTGCATGAAAAAAAAAATACCGTGATATACCGTGAAACCGATATAATTTTGAAAAATACTGTGATATAAATTTTTGGTCATACCGCCCAGCACTAGCGTCCAGGAGGATCCGGTACAGATGCCCAAGTCACCTCAGCTGATCCTCTCAATGTGAAGAGCAGCGGCTCGACTCCGAGCTCCTCCCGGGTGACCGAACTCCTCACCTCATCTCTAAGGGAGTGTCCAGCCACCCTGCGGGGGAACTAATCTCATCTTGTATGGCCAGGATCTTCGCTTTGTTTCTTTTGATAAAAATATATTAGGATTTGGAACCAAAAGTGTACCTCTGGAGACATAAAAGCAACAACAAGAAAAAGTATTTGACTAAGTTATATAAAATGGGAGATCTAAAATCGGTGAGGTGAGAGGGATATGAGATGATGATAATAATAAACACAAGTCAGTTGTTCATGATTGGATTGGAGTGGGTGGCTTTCATGGTGCGTGTGCAGGATTCCAGATGGCACAACCTGAAACGGTGTGCAGCTGAGTCCAGGAGACTGTCGGAGTATAAGCAGGGCAGGCAGGCAGATCCATGAGGCTTAGTGCAAGGCTGATGGTAATCGTTATGCGATACTGTGCAGTTACTGAGAATAGAGAATAGAAACCTCAAGCAGTCTCAGAGCCGAGACCTAACTAGAAGTCACCAGAATCACAAAGAGTAGCTTCTGCCTGCAAAGCAAAAGGAGGCAAAGAAGAGGTGACAGGTTTTTTTGTTTTTTTTTAAACAATAAGACATCTTTGACTCACAGCATCACTTATAAACCATGACAGACACATGCCTAACGCTGTATTTTAGGTTTGCTTTGGTGCAATTTAAAATCCTATCCTTTTATGAAAAACCACAAGTATGTCAGGTTCATCTCAGCTTGAAATCAATGAATTCCAGCCTTGACGCTGTAACCGAGAAATCAATATTTTCTTTTCCTTGGACTTCTGTTATTCTGCAATATTGGAGCACACAAGGCAGAAAGACAGGTCTTTCAGGGCAAAAAAAATATGCTAAAAAAATATTGAATCAAGACATTTCTGAGGTCAATGGTTTACCACATGTGTAAAATTGTCTGTCGAAAACAGTTGGCCCTGGAGCTATGAAGCTAGGACAAGAGAAAATGCTGCTTCTTTTGGCCAAAAGATGTAAAGGAGGGGTTCTTTTGTTGATGCCAAATGCTGATCCATCAGACGGTCCAGCAATACCTGGACCGATGTACCAGAAACAACAGCATTCATCCATTTATCTTACTGATATATTGTATTAGGCAGAAAACTGGATTGCGGATTATAGGTAGTTTTCAACACTCAATGAAGATTTTTGATCATACACTATAAATATACCCGTTTTAACATGACAAAGAATCAACCTTTAACCAGTTAAAATGACAGATATAAATGGGTAAAACCCACTGTCACAAATTAGTTTGTTTTTTTACCAGATTGAATTGGTCTCAATTAAAGTGTTCTTTGCTGCTGATTTCTCCTCTGTATGCAGTCGCACTTGCGTGGTAACAATCTTGTAAGACCGCGGTGCTATTACACGTGGAGTCACTGCAAGTGTTGGCTTGAATGGAGTTTGAATCATCCCTCATCAATTTCACATGACCTCATTTCTGTCCCCAGCTATTTATAGGACCCTATTATGAAACTTACTTTTTGATTACCGACTGCTTCCCCCAGAGGCTTCGAGGTTTTGATACATTATTGAGCAATCCGCCATAAATGACACGACAATTAAGGCTTGGGTGTTCTGACTGCCTTCATATTGTGGAGGAGTACGTACATGTGCGCCTCATGTTTTTCAAAAGAAGCTCAAGAACCTCATCGTATTCTTGTTGAAATGATACAGAAGGACACTAAAAAAAAAAATATTTTGCTGCACCTCTGAATTCTATCAGGACTGTATTTTAATTATTATACTTGCAACATATTTTTTCCCCCCTTTGGTCTTGTGCTAACTGCTCTCAGAAGTGGAGCAACAGGTGCCCAAAGATGACCTGAGTTAAGGACAAGTATGTGATGAATATTTCAAGTCTTGATGAGTGTAAGAGAGAAAGCAAAAAAAAAAGGCTAGGTGTGTTAAATGGTGGAGGAGGGTTGCATCACGTCTGTTAAAGATTAATTGTAGTGGATGAAGCATGATAGAAAGCCTCATGCTCAGTCAAGTGATGAAAGACTGAAACCACAAGGCAGAGCGGTTTGTAGTCATTGAGGCTTTTTTTTTTTAATCTAATTTCTAGGCTTCTGGGTTACTTGCATGTAACATACAGTTTATCTGCGGTGCAGTTATAAACTGAATGATTGACATTTATTTCAAAAGAAAAGCTGAGCTTCACTATACTCTTCTCTTTCAAGAACATTTAGTCCAGTGCTTTGCCTCTGAAAATCTCTGAATACCTCACACTACTCAAGGATTCAGATTTAAAATCAGATCTGCCTAATAGGTTCTCCTTTTATTTGAAAGATGCGTTACTGTATTGTTCTCAGAACATGAAGACACAAAGATCCTGTTGATCATATTGATCTCTGCTCAGATCAGTGACATTGTTAAGGACATTGGCCGGGTTTCCCAGATCCAACCTCTCTTAAGGATTTAAGAAGGTTCCAAAGAAGGTTTGAACTAAGAGAGAACCCTAAGATACGGGTGTTTCCCAGATGACTTCTTAACACCGTCCTTTAGTTTCGCTCTTTCAGAAGCTCTTTGGAGCAGCTGTCCGGTTCTGAAACCAAATGAATCGATGCCAGGCAAATCGATCACCGATCACTATCAGCGCATTTTCACACGCAGCACTGCTGCCTAACGCACTAATTCACTGCTGCCTGTGCGTTATAATAAAAAATTAAGATGATAAATATAATTCAATTACCCTTTTTCATCCAAACGGTGCGTTACTCCGTTATTTCTGGCTACAGTGAGGCTTTTTTTCCCCACACGCAGAAACCGGGAGGAAACGGGGTGGGCGTGCGTGTGCATTCAAAAACATGAGCCAAGAGAAGGCGAGTTTCGCAAATCGCAACGTGGAATTACAGCAATCCCTGGTTTTTCGCATGGGTTATGTTCCAAAAAGAACCCGTGATAAGTGAAATTCTTTTTACAATTATAGAGGGCTTCAGATTGCAGAGATCATCCCCGCCTCGCACGTATTCCTCCTCTTCTGAATGATGCGGCATCCCGACTCGCGCTGTATACAGCGCGAGTCGGCAGGTGGGTTTTTTCAAGAGAAGAAAATAGTTATGGGTCGTTGTCTTCGCTCTTTTTTCTTCTGGGCAAAAAGATTCTTTAATATAAACCGACACCATTGATTATATTTGAGACTGTAATGAACGATTCATCAAAGGATCTCGTTCTTCAGCTGCTGCTTCCCTGTCATCACATAGGTGCGCTCGGGCTCGGGCACGGCGCAGGTGTCACGGCTGCCTGACAGCCCGGTCCGACACGTCCAGGGGATTGAAGTGCTGACGCACGAATGCGTTCATAAAAACAGTTCTGCTTCGCGCACGGCGATGCGGTTGATTTGCAGCGAGAACATGCTGTATAGCAGCCAAATTATCAAATAAATGATATTCATGATGATCGTTTTATTTGTGCGTAAAGCATAAAGCATATACAGGAACACACTTGTTATTCCTTATTTTTCTTTTTTTTCCCCCTTTGCTGTCACCAATAAATGCTAAACAATATAAATCTAAAGTATAAAATAGATCAAAATTTGTGCGGGGTGCATTGTTTTAATATCTCATTGCTTGGTGTGATATTGATTTGCCTGACGCGGCTGGATCTGTGAGTCTTTGTTCACTAAGATGGTTGGAAAGACTGGGTCAGCAGCATCTTTCATTTCCTTCTTAATGAAAGAGATACTTAAGCTAAGAGCGACTCTGGGAAATGCGATTTTCTTTCACAGGCTCCTTAAGAAGGTTTGAAAGAAGTCTTTCGCTGTTAAGAACTACTTAACTGATCTGGGAAACCCGGCCATTATCACTACATCTCTTTAATGGAGTGAGTAAAAAAAAAACCAGACATCCAATTTTACCACTACACAGAAAGATGTTGTATTTAACTATCCATGCAAACATGAAAAGGATTGTCTGTTATGAAATAGGAGATGTGTGAATTAGTTTTGTTTAGTAGGTTCGTCAGAACACTCTCCCTTTGGAAAATCAGAAAGCTTGAGGGTTCTCTGCATTATTTTTTCGCTGCTCCTTGTACTGTTTCTAGGACTGTGCACTTCTGGTAAGAGATCACCAATGTTATTCCTGGGATGTGCTGGGGCCACTCTCCAAGTTTGGAGGTCACAGCTCCAAATGATTCAATTACCATTGCCTCCCTTGTTGCCTTCACCTTCTACATATTTTTTCCATTTCATCCTTCACCCCTTGTAATTTTTTCTTCATCACGTGGCTTGTCATTTATCACTACTGCTTTTTCTGGAATTTGTCGATCATCACAATGTCCAGTTGGCTAACTATCACCAGATTATCAATCTAGAGGTGAAAGTCATACAGGATCTTCACCCTTTCATTCTCCAGCACCCGTGGCGGTATCTCCCATCTTGACTTTAGGACTTCTGACTTATACTCTGTTCCTTTACACTCTCCCAGCTACTTAGTTGTGGTATTCCATCTAACTTACATACCAGCATTTATACATCCCATGATTATGTGCTGGATTGTCTCCGGGGCACCTTTGTACATTCTTCAGCTGGGCTCTTGTCTGGCGCTGTAAACCCTGACCTCCTATGGCTTGTGTTTTCAATGCCTGCTCCTGTGCTGCTAGGATTAATGCCTATGTGTTGTCCTTCAGACCAGCCTTTTCTATCCACTGGTAGGACCTGGGGGTCCTTCATGATGCGTACGGTGCAGCTTTGGGCTAAACACGGTTGCTGGGACCCATTAATTAGCAGCTTGTTAATTTTTCCAGCTCTGCGTTCATGGACTGCGGGCTATTTTGTAACCACTAACCCTAAAGAGTATATTTCATATTTCAAGTATATCAATACATTAAATTACATTTTTTCCCCACTGGATCCAGTTACCACACCGGGACTCTGTGATTTATATTCTTAGCAAAAGGAGCTGTTTATTTAAAGCAAAGGACCTGCTGTGGAGCAGGTCAGTTACGCAGCGTAAGTTACCATGGTGATGCATGATATTAAGAAGTGTGCTTTCTTTGTGACAATGAAAACTCAGCAGCTTCAGCTTCACACCAATGATCACAGGTAAAGCAAGAAAGTTGCACAAATGCAAAATGCTGAACCTGACATCACTGAAACTAGCTCTCAGGCAACAAGGTAATACCAGTAAACCACAATTGCTGTCATTGGGACAGAGGATATGTAGTAACTAAGAATACATTTCTTAAATAACTTTACAGTTGACAGTTTGCATGTCATGCTTTTCAGGCAAAGGGAATGAATATGAAATAGGATGGTGAAATACAGGTAAAATGTTATGATTGATCTGATATTCTTCTGGTAGCCTCAAAAGTAAGCATTGTCATGGTTGTTTATTGTTGTCATATATATATATATATATATATATATATATATATATATATATATATATATATATATATATATATATTGTGTTATTTTGTTCCCTTGTTATGTCATTGTTAAAACAAAAATGACCTTGGTGTTTAAAAGATTGTGAGCTCTTAGAAATGTTACCCAATTAAATTGACTATATTAATAGGCTATGACCCAGAAGTTGTAAAAAGATGGTAATGAAACCCAATTAAACCAATGAAACAAAAACAGTAGACAGTTATTTATTTACTAGGGAAATTATTCATTACTGCTGGTAGCATATGAGTTTCTCTCTTCTTTATCTGGTTCGACCCAGTTGTGCGGCGATAATTACTGCAGTTAAGCATCTGGGGTAATTGTTGATCAGACCTGGAAAATCATTCGGAGGAATATTTATTACATTACTTAGTACAGAACAGCTTTGGATCTGGGATTTTGATCTGTTTCCTTCTAGGAACTCTTCTTTATTTATATATCTTCCAATCAGTCAGATAAATGTCAAGAATCACACTTTATTACAAATGATTTACTTTTTTTTTTTTAAACAGTTTTGTATGACAATTTTTCTGTTTAAATCAGTTTTCTTGTTGAATGAGCCACTGTGAGTTGAGATTCAAATCATGACATTTCCCTCAGAAATCACTGTTCACAGAGTCATTGGAACCAGCAGAACCTTTATACCACCATCATGTTTAGATGGAGTACAAGTCCTGTTATCAATGCATTTCTTCAAATGTAATGGTTTACACACACAATACTGTTTGGATTTGTTGATATCCTCAGACAGGCAGCAATGATCTTTGTGAATAATTGAGGCTTCCTCCATGCAGAACAGCTATGCACATTATTGTTATTCAATATTCTGCTGATGGTGGAGTTATAAACAATAAAGTCAGCCAATGTAAAAGATCCCTGAGCAACTTAAAAGTTACTCCTGGTTGCTTTAAGACCACATGGACTATTGAACTCCCTGTTCTTCATGCAATCTAGTGGAAAAAGCAGTCGTAGAGGAACTACCTGGCCATGAATAGGTGTACTTCATATTTTTAACAGATGGTGTTTTAAAACTCTGTGGATCTGTGAAAGTGTATGAGGTTAAAAGAAAAAAACTTAACTGGATTAACTGTCTGTCATTTGTATTTTATCTTTCACCTTTCTGTTTTTTTAGTTGTTGTTTTGGAATTTGGACATGTTTTACTGTAGATGCTCATTAAATTCAGCTTGGTTGGTGTCTTTCTTTTCTCTCACAAGATTTCAGCTAGGGATTAGTGTGTGTGTGGTTGGTTGACTAAAGTCTGAGTTGAGCAGCTGCTGTGGTTGACTGAGTTCTTTGATCCTGCCTCTGTAGAGCTTCTCTGCCCAACGTTGAGTGCTGCAGCGTCCCCCATTCACTTCAACAATCCCTCATTCACACCCAGCCTAAACCAAGACTGGCTCAAATACAACACCCCATTCTGTCTAATCTGTCGTCTCTACAATTCGTAAGCTCCTACTGGACTGTGTAAGCTGGCAAACTCACACGGAAAAAGTACCACTCCAGTTTTTCACACATTTACTCTTTGAAGTAGTTGAGATGTGAAAAAGATTAAAGTATAAGGATGCATCTTTCTTTTTTTTTGAGGGGGGGGGGGCAGAACAGCTGATGCAGCTTTCCCTGGGCTCTTAATTAATTTATATTTTAATAGATTTTGCATAAATTGCTTAAGGCTGTTTGTGCATTATAGAATAACTTGGGTCTAAGAAGTCTAAAAAGTGAAGGAATAAGAATCAATCAAATTTTGATATGCATGAGGTAGCAGTAAGTGGGACCTAAAATCATTTAAATTTAATTTTCATTTACACATTGGTCTTCCACATGATACTGTGGCCTCTTCTAAGAAATGGGAGGGAAAAACAAAGCTTTGATGAGAAACTGGAGTGATGAGTCACAGTTGGCGGTGTACTTCACAATCGACCTCATTAAAAACAACAGTGGGAAAGATGAGAATCTGTGAGCCAGCATCTTGTTACTCATTATCCCAAATGTCTCATGGAATAAGGGACACTTTGCTTTCAAATTAAACAAATTTCTTCCTCATTTAGATGGAGCTAGAATAATTGGGCCAATCTTTGTTTTTATCCATTTATTTCAATGAAAAAAATATACAGTTTCCAGCTATACTTTTATTTCTCCTTACCCAAAAAATAAAGTATTGCATTTATAGTTTTATAAAAGTTTTTCATTGCTGCTTGCGTTGAAAAAATGATGCCATGTTCACTTGCAAGCCAAGAGACCTTGCATTTAATATGTGGGCATTTCAATAAAGTAAACAAATAAGTAAATATATTCAAAGTTTACCAGATATGTTCTTTTAAATGTCAGCTGGAATGCATTATATATAATTGCATATAACTGGAGCAATGGATTGTGGGTTATGTCGGAAACAAAGCCAATATAAATGCTTGAACTCTAAATGGAACCTCAAGCTGTGCAGTTGCAGAAGCCTCCTACAGTTTTCAAAAAAGATGTTTTGCCAGTAACATGAAAATGTTTCTGGTAGAGTAACAAGGAAACAGTATTTTGCCTATTGACCACTGTGTTGTAAATATGAGGGTTGGTTTTAGAAAGACTGACACAAAAAGGCTGCAAGCCTATTACTCTGGTTCGGTGGGGGGAAGTATTGTATGGTTGTCTCAAAGCTTTGAGGTTTTTTGCTAAAAGTAACCCAGCTTTTATAACGTTTTTTTTGTTTGTTTTTATTTTTCTTTGTTGACAGCCAGGTATTTATTTCTGTTTGCAGTGTTCGTGAAATTCAAAAAGCAAAAAAGGTACTAAATGTCCCGAGAAGTACTGGAGTCAGCAAATCTAAGGTCAATTGTGCTTCCTGCGCCGCATATGGATATACACAAACCTCCACTAATCTACCAACTTCGCCAGCCATCACAAAGTCTGATTCTTTACATGTATTATTCATGTCTGGCATTCAGTGAAGTACTTACCGAGTGAAATTTTGAAAATGCCCACAATTCACAGCTGACATCAAATAGTTACATCAAACGAGGATCTCGAAGGTCCTCATTATACCACCCTCACCCCACTCCAGTGCAGAAGTTCTGAACCCCGATTTTGTTGTTACAAGTGTTGTGATCTTTAAGGAAGGCAAACAATTTCCCTATTTTAAAGTTGTAGAGCTTATCATTAACACTTCCAGTTTAAAAAGTCATGTCTGTTTTCCTTTTGCAAAGTTGATTGATGGCTTGAAGGCATTTAATTACCCCTTCATAAGCCCCTCTGTTACAGACAGTCCTTGATTTTGTGGACTGACTCATAATTCCCGTTATTCTTTGTGCATAATATAATAGCCAGCATTATTAATTTATACGCTGAATAAATTGAATAAGGGGGTTATATTTGATACACAGCACAGGGGTCTGATGAGGTTTTGCCTCATTTAGACATTAGTTTCTGGTTAAAAATGTGACTACTGTAGCCAGCAGGATTCTGTAAATGGATATAAAAATAAATCAAGAATTCACTGGACACACTCAAACAAAGAGAAAAGGGGAAAAATGTATATTATGAATTGTATATTTTTAATCAAATGTATTTATTTATGAATCATATCTCTGTCTTTTATGCCCTTTTTAAGTGTACTTCCAAAAATAGCAATGCTTTCAATGAGGTCCAAAAGTATTTGGATAGTGATGTAGGTTTTATGATGTTGCCTCCATACACTACCATAATGGCTTTGAAATACAACAACTAACATGTGAATAAAGTGTAGTGTCATTAAAACATGGCTTTCACCATTTTTGGAATTACAACCATTTTAGGAAAAGTAATCAATTTTCAGGGGCTCAAAGGTATTTGAACAAAGTGGCATAATTTTAAGAATAACCATATATTTTTTTTAATAATTAAAAGAGAAAGTCTTTGCAGACAATGACCGCCTAATATCTAGAGCCCAGATTCTGAGTTTCCTTCCTGGTGATGCTTTGTAGTTGCTGATTGTTTATGGGCCTGTGTTCAGAACCTGAGAAACACATGCTCTATTGGGCTGAGATCAGATTATCAACGTAGCCATTGAAGAATAATATTTCCCTTCAGAAAGTGTTGAGCTGCTTTTGCAGAAGTCAGTTCAATTAAATTTTATTTATATAGCGTTTATTACAACAGAACTTGTCTCTCTGCGCTTTCCAGAGACCCAGAACATGACCCCCAAGAAAGTTAACATTTATTATCCATCTGCGCTATGAAGTATTGTCCTATCAGTTTTGTGGCATTGTTCTCAAAGTGAGCAGACATGACAACCCAGAAGTCATCTGTACTGTCAGCAGTCACCGATAAACACCAGTGAGGCCAAGCCATGGCTTTGGCCATGTTTGACACATGAAATCGTATGTTTTGGATCATGAGATTTTACTTCCTCCATACTTTTATTCTTCCCATTATTTGTCCTGCTTTCATCTTTTCAAAGAATCTGATTTCAAAACATGACAAGATTTTTTAGATGTTTTCTCGCAAAGTATAGTCTCACTCTCCACTCCATCAATGTTTTAACCTTGTCGTAAACCCTCTGTATTTACATTAATGGTGAGTTTTTCTTCATTGTAGATTTTTGAAAATATTATGTCTTTGTTTACCTTCTCTGAAATATTCCTCTCTTCTGTTGATGTGGTGAAGGGAGGTTTCTCTGCCACGGAAAGGATTGTGAAATCAACCACTATACTTTTCCTCTTTCTAAGCGGAAATTGTTTTCCAGTCCAATGCTGGTCTCCTTCTCTTTTTGAAATCTCCCCATGTTTTAAATTGGTTGCTCCGGTCAAACAGCTTCCAAATATCTGAAATTGGATGTAATTCCTAAATGGTAAACAACATGTTATTTAAAAAAAAAATAAGAGAAATGTCTTATACTAAAGATCAAAGTTTACACTATCACCTCTTAAAACTTTTAGCATACGCTGTATGTTTGCATAAAAGAAGGAAGAGAATGCACATTTTTGTCAAGGTTCTTTTGTGATCGCTGATTTGCATCAAACGAAAAAACTCTGTCTTCACTTGGCAAATAAAAGGACACAAAACAAATGGACGGGCCTCAAAAGACACCCTGGGACTTGATAACCTTCTGTTGATATGAGGCCTTCATTACACAAGAGATATCGCTAAATTACACCCAGGGCAGGACAGGGCACTAGTAAGGACAATGCAATGATACCATTGATTTAACCCCTGTAGATCTGCAGATGAAACCTCTTTGACAGTCACATGTCCATTTCTAATGAAATCTAAAACCACATAGACGGGCAGTTCCAGGAAATGTTCATAAATAAATAACCTCTGTTTTTGGTGTCCTGGTGTAATCCTAAGTGAATGTCGGGAAGACTGCAATCCTCAGGAGGACTGGAAGAATGAGGTCTGTCCAGCAGTGCTTTAACGGATTGTTGGTGGCAGCCTTGATCATGTGGCACAGGCGGCAGCTTGGTGTCACTTTTGTGCTTCAGGATGGATAGCTCTGCAAGGCCTGGACACTGTTAACTCTGTCCCACCGGCGTGCTTCAAGGAGAGGCAATGTGAGGCATGTCTTTCTGCAAGCTGTTGTTGCAAAGTTAAAAGGAAACACACTGGCCTGGTGCAAGGTGATTCTTCTTTTCAATATATTTATTAAATTTAAACTCAGATATTGTCAGATATTGAAACACAACTCACTCACTAAAAAAGTCCCGTCCTCGGGATATTGAGTTTGCTCGGTCTACAGCTGAGATCGTGCTGTCTGCCGAGACAAATGAAAAATATCACCCTCCCGCAAAAGGTGCTTCCTTGGTAGATCCACACAGTCTCTTCTTCTTCTGATTTCCATGCATCATTTGAAACTCACCGGATTTTGTGACCCTGAGGTTGGCATAATTTTAGTTTAGCCTTCACATGGATGCGACTGTGAATAATTGGCAGGTCATGGCGTGCAAACAACTGCAGACGAGGCGAGCTGACATCAGGAATGCTAAAAGAAAAGCATTGATAATCTTGTAATGGTTATTAGATTTAGTTTTTTTAATCTTTCTGAAACACATTTTGCCACAATGACCATTTGTCTGTGCTGCTGCTGGGCTCTTTGTGTCATGCACTTTCTTTTATTCCTGCATTGATATCCCACTGGTGAAATCCACATATACTGTATACTAGGAATTATATGAATGTAAGTGGTGGCATGTAACACAATAATTATGCAGAACTGAATAAATTTGGATGTCAGTTCTGAAAAAATGTCTTAAATGTGTTATCTGTAGTTGACCAACTTTTATGTACAGTGGCAAAAACAATTATGCAAGTCTCTTTGAATAAACTTGAACCTCCTTTGGCAGCAATGACAGCGGCTTCCTTTGTACTGTAGGATCTGAGATATTTGCCATCTCCAGTGGTGTCTTGAAGCCTTTAACTTTTACTTTTGGTTTCTTTACCTCACTGATGATTCGGCGTTGTCCCTTCTTAGTTATCCGGGTGCTTATTTTTTTCCATTTGTAGAAACTTGTATAACATGTAAGGATGGAATGCCTAAACACTGAGATTTTTTCATAGGCAAATCAACTTCTCTTTTCTGAGGCATGAATCATACCAGCACATGCTTCATATGAATAGCAACAAATGGCATTTGATTGTGTTTTGACAATCAAAGTAGCTCTAAATCACACCTCCAGGCTCATTTCAATAATTAGACTCCAGATGTCCAAAGTACTGACTCCAATTAGCGTTCATGGAAGTAATTAGTCTACAGTTTCACTTACTATTTTCACAAGTGTTGTCAGTGGGGAGTAGGTGTGTTCACTAAAGACAAAAGGAATTAGAATTGTTTCTCTGTTATTGTTTTTAAACATATTGTCTATTGTAACTTAGATGAAGGTCAGATCACCTTTTATGGTAAATTAATGCAGGGAACTTGTTAATTCCTTGGACTCAAGTTTTTTTTTTCTTCCCCATATGTCTACAGCAGATCCAGACAGTTCAGTCTATTTTGGACACAGAGAGATAATTCATTATTGTCTTTGGTGTGTGTGTGAGAGAGGGACATACAGTACATTTACGTGGAAATCTATTCGTATTTTTGTAATAGTTGGGGCCATTCAGTGCTATTCCAAATGAATAATGACATCAGTCCCCAGTGTCAGTGTGCCAAAGTCTGGGCAAAGCTGAATAATTTTCTAGCCCTTCCTCAATGGCTTCAAAACTAGTAGGAATACTAAATATAACAAGTCAGAGCAGAAACCTGAGTCAAATAGTGAGCTTGTGGTGACATGGTTTTATCGTACTGAGATGTATTCAACATCAGAAGTAGTTTTATTTACCAGCACCTACCGATGTCATAAGATCTCACCCATACAAGTTCCTCTGTTAAACTTGATCTTTTTTTGGCCCATTCCTCCATGCAGATCTCCTCTAGAGCAGTGATGTTTTGGGGCTGTCGCTGGGCAACACAGACTTTCAACTCCCTCCAAAGATTTTCTATGGAGTTGAGATCTGGAGACTGGCTAGGCCACTCCAGGACCTTGAAATGTTTCTTACGAAGCCACTCCTTCGTTGGCCGTGCGGTGTGTTTAGGATCATTGTCATGCTGAAAGACCCAGTCACGTTTCATCTTCAATGCACTTGCTGATGGAAGGAGATTTTCCCTCAAAATGTCACGATACATGGCTCCATTCATTCTTTCTCTACACGGATCAGTCGTCCTGGTCCCTTTGCAGAAAAACATCTCCAAAGCATGATGTTTCCACCCCCATGCTTCACAGTAGGTTTGGTGTTCTTTGGATGCAACTCAGCTTTTTTTCTCCTCCAAACACAACAAGTTGTGTTTCTACCAAAAAGTTCTATTTTGGTTTCATCTGACCATATAACATTCTCCCAATCCTCTTCTGCATCATCCAAATGCTCTCTAGCAAACTTCAGACGGGCCTGGACATGTACTGGCTTAACCTTCGTCTGGTGTTAGGGTCGCCACCGACCCGTTCTTAGGTTTTAAATTCATAAAACTACCACAAAAATCCGTTTATTGCATCAAGGCTTTTTGACTTTGTCAGGAACCTCTATTTCAACAAAATAATATAAAAAAAAATTTTGTCACTAAATTAGAAAATGCTCTGATTGAAATTGTTACCTTTGTGGGGTTAGGGTCGGTTTCGACCCGGTTATAAAATTATGCTTATAAAGCAATAATTAGAGCCAAAACTGAAATCATAAGTGCACTGTCAGACAGCCAGCTCCTCTCCCAGTCATGTGAGCTTCAGTGGATTCTCATTTTGGATTTTTGTTTCCCAGTTTACCTGCACATAAACAAAAGCAAATAAAGTCGGGCATGTCCAGCCATGTAGGTCAATTCACTCATTTCACTTTGCAGAGTGCACATCTCCAGTTTGCAGCATGCAAAGATGAGAAGAAGATTTACAGTAAGCCAAGTTCTGGACTATATTTTTGGTGAAAATGATAGAGACGACAATGAGCAGCATAGTGATGCAGAGGAGCAGGATTCTGAGGAGGAAGACGATGTGGAGTATCATCCAGAAGATACTGACGCAGACGTCACTGGTGCTGAAGCTTCTTCTGCTGAAAAATTCAAGTCCCAAAATGGAAAGATACTTTGGAGCTCAGTACCTCATGATGTACATGGCAGGGCAGCTGCTGAAAATGTCATCAAAAAGTCCCCTGGAATCACAAGGTTTGCTTTGACAAGAGTCAGCGATATCAAAACATGTTGTATTCATGCCATTGTCAATAAAAAGAGTCATAATTGCTATGACAAACCTTGAAGGGGAAAAAAGTCCATGGCGATATGTGGAAAGACATGGATGAGGAATGCCTGGATGCTTATATTGGTGTCCTTCTTCTTGCTGGAGTGCACAGATCCTGCAATGAATCCACTGATCTCTGGGATGCATCGACAGGCAGAAATATTTTCTGGGCAACAATGTCACTTCCGACCTTTCGAATGATATCACGAGTCCTCAGATTTGACAAAAGGGATACCAGAGCAAGATCTGACAAGCTTGCCCCCATCAGGGATGTCTGGGAGAATTGGGTGCAGCTCCTTCCACGATGTTCAACCCAGGGCCAGAGGTGACAGTGGATGAACATCTTCTCCCTTTCCCAGAAAAATGCCCCTTCCGGCAATATATACCCAGTAAGCCAGGGAAGTACGGCATAAAAATCTGGGCAGCCTGCGATGCCAAAAACAGCTACTGATTTACACAGGCAAAGCTGCGAGTGGCATCCCTGAGAAGAACCAAGGAAAACGTGTCGTCCTTGATTTGACTACTGGCCTGCAGGGTCACAATATCACTTGTGACAATTTTTTAAAGTTCTATTGCTGAAGAAATACTTTTGTTCCATTTCCTTGAGGTAAATGTATATGGGTCGAAATTGACCCATAACACCATAGATGTTATTATAGTTAATAATATTAAAATGAAAAAATAAATGAAACACATTTATTTAAGATATGTGTTCTAATACCCCTCAGTAATAGCCAGGTAACACAACAACCTTTTATTTATTCATATGATTCTCTTGAGGCTCATTTTACCAGTTCTTAAAATTGAAATTAAGGGCTATACTGACAAAAAAAGGCCCAGAGTTTCCACACCAAAAATATTAAAACCAATATTTTCATGGATAAGGAAGCCTAACAATGTAACCAAGAGATGAGAAACAAATTGGATGATGGATAATTGCTTTTAGTGTATTTTAGAGATGATTTAAAACACGGGTCAAAACCGACCCGTTAACATCGGAGATGGTAACAGAAAGCTAACACCAGACAAAGGTTAAGCAGGGGGACACGTCTGGCACTGCAGGATTTGAGTCCCTGGCGGCGTAGTGTGTTACTGATGGTTCCTTTGTTACTTTGGTCCCAGCTCTCTGCAGGTCATTCACCAGGTCCCCGTGTGGTTCTGGGATTTTTACTCACCGTTCTTGTATCATTTTTAGCCCACTGGGTGAGATCTTGCGTGGAGCCCCAGATCCAGGGAGATTATCAGTGGTCTTGTATGTCTTCCCTTTTCTAATAATTGCTCCCACAGTTGATTTCTTCACACCGAGCTGCTTACCTATTGCAGATTCAGTCTTCCCAGCCTGGTGCAGGTCTACAATTTAGTTTCTCACGTCCTTTGACAGCTCTATGGTCTTGGCCATAGTGGAGTTTGGAGTCTGACTGTTTGAGGTTGTGGACAGGTGTCTTTTATACTGATAACCAGTTAAAACAGGTGCCATTAATACAGGTAACGAGTGGAGGACAGAGGAGCCTCTTAAAGAAGAAGTTACAGGTCTGTGAAAGCCAGAAATACTTTTTTTTCCCCACTGTGTGTGTGTGTGGGGGGGGAAAATTTGGGAATAGACTGCTTTTGTCCACAGACCAGTGAGTCCTTCCTCCCTTCTGTGTTATTCAGAACATGAGGCAGAATAATTGTTTGTTGTCCATTGATATTCAGTTCATTTCACAGCGCTACCACATCTGAAATATTTGTATAGTTGCTCTGTTGCTGCCTCATTCAAATATCTCCTACACATGCTTTCAAAGTTTTGCAGCCTTTCATATACATAAAAAAGTCAGACTGACTGTTGCAAGTGAAATATTCTCATGCTTCTCCATCCTAAAATCCTTGAGGGCATGGATGAATAATGATTGACCACAACTGTGTAGTGCCCAGACATGACTGTACTAGTGGTCTTACCTGCATAGACGCAAACGCTGATTTGGAAATGACACATTAACAAGGACAGAAGCAAGCATTACACTTTTTTCCCCTCCCTATTGTGAAAACCTCAGTATTCTCAGTTAGGCTCGGGAAACACTCCGCAGGATGGATTAGTCTGACAAAGCTCTGCATGGATGCTTTCATGGGGAGAAGCACTCCAACAGCCAGGTTGAGACAAAGCTGCTTATCCACAGGGTCACAGTAATGTAATGGCGTGTGCAGCCAATTTGCTCGTTGCTATTCAACAGCTGTGAATATCATCCAAGGGTGGAAATCACTTAGAATTCCTGAGTTTTGCTAATTGACTTCTCCAGTGCTTCCAAACACTGAACTCTGCACCAGTTTTTGGAAGATGCCCAAAGAGAAGAGACAGTGTTCATCAACTGAGCAGAAAGAAAATAATCACATCCCCACCTTGAGTTTTGGAACAGAACCAAACAGTTAACTTTACAGCAACTTTATCATTAGCATAATTGTATTTGTCTGAATAATTTACATCCTTACTCTCCTACAACTTAGTTTCATATAATGCTTTTATTCTCGAAGGCCAAAGCATAAGAAAAATCACAGGTGTTTGTTTATAGTATTTATGTTGTTACTGATATTAGTGTATTAAGCCTGGTCGCCAACTGCAAGTTAGCTATTGTAGTTTAGTGGCTTAGCCTATGCTAGACTATGATGCTAATATTACTTTAAATCATTTCTGATCAAATCTCTCCAAACATCCTTATAATGTCAAATCTCGCTACCTAAACAACATTCAAAATGAGTGCTTCCAGTCTTTAAATGAGGACTAGCAGAGCTCGCTAGGATATGCTGTTGCTCAGCCTGCCACTCGTGGACCTAGGTGATGACAGGTCCTTGCATGTCTCTCCGAGTTCTCATTTTCACTATGGTCGCACTTGTTTTGGATGTAATTGGCTGGCGTTACGGTCAGTCAAATCGGAAGGCTCCTGAAGTAATTTAAGCCAAATGTCGATCAAATGGGGAACCTGTTTGCTGCAAGAGGTATAAGTTATTGGGCTTGAGGCGGTGCAACTGGTGTCCTCTGGTTAGGTCTGGCTAGAAGCCATCAAACAGAGTTGAAGGTAGCTGCTTTGCTAAGTATGGTCCCTGAACTCCAGGCCATATTATATGTGAGAGAAGAAAGGACTAAGTCTTGATTTACAGCTCAGAAGTCAAGACCATGCTAAGCACTAAATAGCTAAAAGTAATGACACTTAGCCATTGGCTATTCCACCCATCAATTAAAGATTACATTCCTAATTATGCATACATTTGTGTCTTCATACAATATTACCTGATATGTTCATAAAAGTACTCCCACGTTGTCATGGATGTTTTTTGAACCTGGATTTAAAATGTTTATTTCTGATGAAGTTTGAAACATACAGGAGATTCCAAGAGCAATGATTGAAACAATAATCTAGGTGTTGTTGCGTCCAACAAACAATACGACTGCAGAAAAGTATGTATTTAGAGCAAATCAGACAACAGTCATTCTCTGGCATGTCTAATCCAATGCACACTTTGTCTTTTGTTATTTCTAGTCTGGTTGCTATCCTGCCCATGCCACATGCTTCAATTATCTGATTGATATTGACCCCTGGAAATCAAAATTACATTCGGAGGAACCTAAAAAATGTTTTCTATTACGATAGCATTTCTTTTTTTGCAATGCTAATTATTTATTTTTTTTGGAAGGGGGGGTATTTTTCTTAGGACAACACATATGTGTAGTCGGACAGCAGATGGTATCCTGGTTGGAACATGGGCTGTTGTCTCTACTACATGTTTGTTTTTTTGTGGGTGTTCCAATTCCTCCCAGAGTCCAATGATGTGCATGTTAGGTTAATTAGTGGTTCCAAATTGGCTGTATGAATGGTGCATGCATGGATGATGGTATCTGTTTTCGCCCTGCAATTGGAGCGTGTACTCTGTATTTCAGACCTCCCCCAGTCTCTCTTACCACCCTGAATGGCATAAAATGGGTAGAGATAATTGTAGCCGTTAGATTTTAGAGTGCTGAACACTTCACTGTGAAACTATTGGATGATCCACAATATATACTCTAATAACAAAAATGTCATCATCTAAATGAAAATATGATGTCCTTATTACACATACTGGGACTACTTACTTTTCAGTCTGAGACATTGTTGTGTCATGCTGGTAACAGCTGATGGTGACTAGAGACTCAGGTCTACAGCAGAGTTTAGATCCAGGATCAGAAGTTTGTTGCTTTCGCTATTTTTTCTCCCACAGCAACAGATATTAATGTAATATAGGAATATGGAAAGTTATGGAAAGAGGAGATTTACTGTGAGTATATAGTATAAATCCAGTATCTATTATCATATTAACAATGTTCATTAAAGATACTATGCCTACCACAATGAACTTCACTGGATTCAGATACACTGTATATCAAAAAAAGGACCAGCAGCAGTCTTGACACATTAATATTCTATGTATGTTCAATCATAGGGCCATCAAAGCCAGAGTTCAAGTGAGTCATAAGAAATTACTTGTGCATGCGTTTGACACCACTCAACAGCGATTTTCATCTTGAGCTAACACAAAGCACTGAGCACTATAGCCCAAGAGCAGTAATTACATTGCAGGTTCTGCATCTACGAATTTGCCTGAAATGTTCCACAGGTTTGACGAGTGAGCAATAGAAATTTTTCAGTAACACTTTTGACCCTTTTTTAACAATCTGGACATTCACCAATGCAGGCATATAGTTATTTTCCTCTTGTTTTAGTAGTTTACTTGAAGTACAAGTGTGTCTTTTATATGCACCATTTCTACCTGTGAAGGACATAAATTGGTTTCAGCTTTGCATAACAGCTTCTCCAACCTCATAATGTGAACGCATTCATGTGTAAACACTCCAGAATGACTTTGGAGTGATTGCTGTCGCCATCTAATATGGCAGTGCTCAGTGAGGAGCCCTGGCCTATTACATTTCTGCAACAACTTGTTTGCCATTGGACTTTTTGACTTATTTACTTGAAATCTGCTTATTTGTGCAACTTCAAATCATACAAAGTCATGTCAGGGCACTTTTCAGAGGAAGCTAAAAAAAAGTTTAATACTAGTCCAATTAAATACAGTCCAACTCAATCCAATTATTATCCTGTTGCAGACATGAACTAATTTGTTAACATTCCATTAAAGAAAGTTAAACCCATAATGGACACTGAAATAATTTGAATCCAACAAAAGGAATAATGATAACTTACTAAGAACTGACTAATGAAAATCATACATTGCTTTTGAATTAAAGGGCAACTGAATCATTAGGGGAAGAAAAAATTTAAACTGGCCTTGAGAAATTAATTGGCACCCCTAAAAAAAGATAACACATTGACTGTAGTGACATTGTCTTTTGTAATCAGCATCGCAGGTGTCTTCAGCCTCGCAGTCAGTCAGTCTGACTAAAGGGTGAAAAGTCATCACTCTGCTGTTTTGTATCATGGTGTGCTCCGTGCTGAACATGGTCCAGGGGAAGCAGAGGAGAGTGTGGGGAAATCAGAAAGAAAATTGTTGAAGGTATACGATCATCTCCAAGCAGCTTGATGTGAACATATTCACATAAAGCTGCCAGTTTGAGAAGTGGAGGACTGAGGAGGACTTCAACGTTGAAAGTAAATCATAAAAAAAAACAGATTAAAATTGAACAAAATGGTTATTGGCAAACCGCAAAGCTTCTGGGAAAAAGTTATTTGCACATATGTGAGAAAACTGTAGCTTTTTAATAATTCACATCACCTTTATGTTCGCAGACGCCCAGAGCTTGGCATAATATTTTTTAGGGCAAACACTCTAATATGTAATTGGTAAGATTAAATGGATGAATGAAATCACCCAACAGACAGTTTTGAACAAATATTTATAGCTAAGAGCTTTGTAATTAACAATTACAAGTGATAATTAGATTTCACGCTGACAGTGTGACTTCACATAGAAACTGCCAAGTATTCAGTAGATAAACTTATTTCTTTACAGGTACATTGAAACATACACCTTGAAAACATTTATCTATTGGTTTCTCTGCAAGTGCTAGGACTACCATTGGATTTCCAGACGCCCACATACCACGTGATTTAAACAGCTGTTACAGGCTCTAACAACCCTTCTTTTGATCCCTTCTTTTACACCTGAGAAAATCCGGAGTTTGTTATTGGATGGGATATTGCTCTTCATTCACTTAGTTTCTTTTGTGAGAATGTAGTGTTTTGACAAAAATGCAGTGTGACTTGTTTAACTATTGATTTGGTTGGAGCCTAAATCTTTATACATTAAACTGACAGGGCATCAGTAGAGACACTAAAAAAAAAAAAAAAAGTGAAAAACATCATCGGTTATGGTCTCAGGTATGTTGTTTTTTTTACATTGGCTTGGTTAGAGGTTGAGAGCCAAGGTGGTTTTGGAAGACGGGGCTTCACTGTGTGAGCAGGAATGAAACAAGGATCTGTCATCTGACAGTTGGCTGAGAAAGGAAAAGAGGAAACAGACAGGGTCGATGTTTCCAGTGAGATACTGCTTTCATCAATTTGAACAACACAATAATGAAACCCTACTTATACATACAGGTTACAATATGGTTCAGTAAAAAAAAACATCTGTTTCACTGTTTCAGCAAAAATTCAGCTTTGCAAAATTGACCAAGATAAATCTAATAAGTGAGCAGTTGCTTCAAGATCCATTATGCAGTATGACTTTTTGCCCACTACCTTTTATCATGTTGGATTACATGTTTCCTTGACTAATGCTCCCAGCAAGTTTAATTTAGGCAGATGGACAGGTGTGTGCACTAAAAGCAATAGTAAGTGATTAGAAAATGCCAGCAGTAAGAATATTTTATCTTCCTATACAATTTCTTTTCACCTCATCAATCTCTGTTGGCCTTTTTTTAAATATATACTGTATATCCTGAGGAGGGTTGTGTATACCGGAGACGATATTCTCAGCATACATTAAGAAAGATGTGGGGAACACCCTTTATTAATATTAAATGTAGATCTTAAATTCCATGGCTTCATGTTTCTGCCTTGCAGCATTTATTTCAATACCCAAATATGCACAGAGTGTCTCATTAAATCGGAGGTATGACCTTGTGCGGAAGGGGAACAGTGTCCATTTTTTGATGCAAAAGTGAGGTTTGAGAATGTGCTCGACTTGTTTCATCCGTGAAACTCCTCAAGCCTCATTAACTACGAAAACAAGCCAACTTGCTGCTGTGAATATTTTGCAGCATTTGCCTGAGCTAAGATAAGGTTCTGTATCTCGTAGGGGGTAGATAACATCCCTGCTTGCGTGCAGGCAATCACTGAGGCAGACAATCATGAAAAAGTTTCATGTTTTTTTAAATTATTTTTCATGTCTCCTTTGCTGAGTGACAAAGGTTGTAGTTCAATAGAGTGAGGAGAATTATTGGTGTTTTTAGGCCATTTCTAGTTGTTTTATCATTTAATTTCTCGATGACATAAAATCAACCCTTCTATCTTTTTCAGAGCACAGTGACGCTTTAAGCTAAAGAGCATTCGGCGTGCAAATGTTCTCTAAAAACAATCCAACTGTTATCAGATATGCACATGTTCATCATTTTTAGACACCTTAACGCTGCAGGAACTCATTGCAAGCTTGCGGTGGCATGTATGTTTACAGGAACATCCCCCTTATTGTCTTTTACATAACACTTTTTTTGCTTTATTGTTTTGTTGGATATTCTGTAACCACAAGGTGAAATATTGCAACATTAAACATATAAACCAACCATCAATTCCAGCTTGTCAAAGCAACTGTGGCAAGTTTGTGGTCTTCATTCTTACATGGCAGCTTTTTCATGTTGGTGGTGATGGCTACATGAGGAAAAGTGGGGAGTTATACTTTATTGGGCTTCTATTTGCTGAATTAAAGTAAATAATGGGCTTGTTCTAAGATTCACTCACATTTCTTTCTCAGCTAGACATTTCTTCCAAACAGCCATTGCATAAATAAACAGATTTAAATCAAAAGCTGAATTTTCCAGTGAGGAAAAAAAACTGCTTTATTTTTTATGCAGGCTGAATTATCTACTAAAAACTATTTAATCAATCAAGAACTTGGTTGCCGAATTGTCCCATGACTGCAGACATTGTAGAGTCTCTTATTCACTCAAAAATCAATACTTCGTGACAAAAACTCCAAAGTTTATAACAATAACTCTTTCAAATCAATGTGAGGGAAAAACTGGAGAGTACCTTGTACATGAATTTAATCAGTGTACAGTCTAAGGCCTACAGACTGTTTTGAAATACTTTGAAACTTACCTTGAAAACTAATTCACTTCTCATTGTATGGTAGCTGAGTGATTTCAATAAATTTATTATGTATCAAATTTAACATCATAGTCCATCACAGTCTTTCCACCATGCTCAAATCTTTTCAAATTCTTTGCTTTTCTTTATTTATTTCAAAATGACATTTAATGTGTGTGTAAGCTTGCATAATAACTTTTGCCTAAATTCACCTGAGCCAGTTTAAACGGACCCATTTGCCTCTACTTCTTCCCCTCAAAATAAAGCCCCAGAGTGCTTGAATGATGGTTGAAAGGTATGGTGCAAGATTAGTTATATTCGAACATTTAAATGTCTAGTTACATCTTAAAAGGCAGATGAATATTAATATGTTGTTTAATTGTTTTGTTTTTTTATACTTACAATTTTGTACTTTTACATTCATTTGGACATTGCTTTGTGTAAAGACATTAAGTGCGGTGTTTATAATGACTCAGCCTCTTGAAGTAATACAAATATCATCATTGATAAATGCACTTCTGTGAAATCTCCCAGTCCATGCAAGTTTTTATTTTTTCCCTCTTTGATACAAGGAATTAGTGTGGTTCCTCAGGATTCCACTTCAATTTCTAGTGGGCAGTACCAGTACACAAAGAAGAAACTCCCTCTGGACACCATTGGATAAGCATACAACCAAGCCTAAAGCATGTTACATACAGTATGTAGGTGAAATCATACCTGTACCAACAAAAGACTTCCAATATGGCTGCACTGAAGTAGGAATCTCAGTAAAGGACTTTTGTCAGTTGGAGTAAAAACTTGTCTATCCAAAGTGTTAGCGGTTCTGCAGCCATCATTATTGTTTTGAATATTCACTCTTTTTTGTTCCTGTAATAGTCATACCATAAAGCCTGCCCCCACCCTTTTATGACTGGTTCAGTACACTCTATACAGGTGAAATAGGTGTGAATTAGAGGGGTACCAGGCCTATATCATGAGAGAGATTTCTTGCAAAATTAATAAGGATAACTGGGTTTAATTACTTAAATTTAATATATAAGCAACTAAATTGCAGTTCCTCTCTTATCAATTAATATGCCAGGTTTCAGTGAGCCAAACTTTAGAAATGAATCTAAATCCAAAACAATGATGCTCAACACATTTCCATGCACATGGTAAGCTTATGAATTATTTTACTGTAAAACAGATAAAAAGCACCACAACAAAAGGAATACTGCCATAGTATTATCATTAAACAATCTCAGATGCAAGGTAAAACAACTACAGGTTTTTGCTTAAACATCACCACACTGTGCCGGGAGGCTTGTACAATCTGTGCTCCAAAGAGTCTGCATGCCTACATGTTTGCAGTCTGTATTCTTGTATGAAATAAAAGAAAACAACAACAAAAACAGTTCCTTAAATCCTGCATGTTAATAAGTTACCCTGTTATACTTTTTAAAAATGTTATTCCCCGACTTAAATCACCAGTTACATCAAATTCAGATTGTAGTCTTCCCAGCGTTTGTTTTTTTCTTTCTTATTTGTTTTTTTTTGCTATCTTAGATGCTCTGTTCTGAGATCAGAAAGGAGGCAAAAAGAAAAGAAATGTGTTTTGAGGTAAAGGGAATGAGAAATGGGCCTGCATAAATGAGATGTAACGCACAAGAAAAATGAAACTCACCAAAGGTTAAACAGGCCAAAGAAATGTCATCAAAATGCCACTTAAACATGATTTGGCCTTTTGGATTCTTTCATCGGATCAAACTTTGTGCCAGCAGCATGGTTTGAATATGAGTGAAAATTCTGCATCGTCTTCTGAAAAGGTCGATCAAGATCTACTTTCAAATAAACCTGGGCTTAATGATAAAACCGGGGAATGGGGTTCATGGCAGGAAATTGTGTCAATTTAAAAAGCAGCAAATATTTTTACATTTTTAAATCTTGCAATGGAATATAATAAGGTAATTTAGCATAACGGAGGTAAATACAATTAATATCATTACCTTTAGTCTTTATTATTATAAATTCAGGGCTTCTTTTTTAGGGGTGAAACTGAGTTTTGCAGCTAGGCAAAAGACTGAAAGGCCCCTCTGTTTTCTGCCTGTAATCGTGATCTCCTTGGATCTTTGATGTTGTAACCATACCTACATATTTAAAAAGGCAGTGGCTTATTGATTCAGATTTTTTGTTAATTTCCTAATTTTTATTTCTAAAATGTTATATTTTATATTTAGAATATTTTAGAAACTTCTTTTTTCCCACCTTCCCATCTTATGTATATCATTGACTTTATTAGCAAAGATGGTTATAAAGAAAGTTGATAGATAAAAAAAAAGCCACAGAGGTGGCTTATATTTCATCTTATTCCTCTACATGAATCCTAATTAGTACAATTGTGAGAAGATAATGTTTCTTCTGCCACAGGGCACTGTGGGATGCATTGCTCCCCTTTCCTTTCATTGAGGATGGTGCAGTGCCCTACTGTTAAACAGAGGAACCATTTCAGCACATTTCCTTAAAATTAAGATTCACAGTTTTATAATGCTGTTACTTTAAAGTTGCACACTTCCAGGAGCATCTAAGCACAATATTCCTGCCTGCGGCTCATAGAGACCAATGTTCAGAATGGAGCGTGTGGCTAAAATACTTTGTGTTTTGACAGCATTTAGCTAGAGAGCAATTGATCCAGGAGGTTTGAAACCATTAAAAAAAAAAAAAAAAAAAATATATATATATATATATATATATATATATATATATATATATATATATATATATATATAATGTTTTTTATATTATTATCCATATTTTTTTCCCATTTTTATCACCCAGTGCTCCTACCCAAGTTAGTCCTGGGCATTGCTCTCCCTCTACCAACCCCAGGAGGGCCCTGCACTGAGCTCAGGTCTCCTCCTTACCTGAGGAGTGAGCAGGCCGCTTCTTTTCACCAGGCAGGTCGGGGCTTCTCTGGCCGGAAGTAGCGCGTGGAAGGATCACGTTATTCCGGCCAGATCCTCTGGCCAGAAAGGGCAGTGTATAGCCTGCGACTGTTGCATGTTTTTGTGAGGGTAGCTCACATTAGCTAGCCTGGGGAACACAGAGAGAACATGCAAACTCCACACAGAATCATCCTGAAACATCCTGCTTGATAATCAATGAATCACAGTTGTAAACACAGGACAGGAGACTGAATCAAGATAATACACATGGGGTGCCGCTGTGGATAATGTGGGCCCCTAGCATTTGCCTAAAATGCTTACAAAACAGACCAGCTCTGGATTTTCTGGCTGTTGCATGGCTACTCATGGGAACAACTTTCATGTTGGTGAACCATATGCCTGTTATGTTATTTGTCATTTTGTGTTATTAGTCAAGTCATTGGCCAAATCCTTTTTACATTTTGGACATTTATTACCTTAATTACTGTTTTTTTGTATATTATTTCTTGAATCATAATGCATTAATCTGCAAATGCAATAACCCAGTCTAAACTAATGTTTTTGACACTTTAGTAAATAGTTGTAATTGAATTTTCATGTAGCCTCAAAGATCACTCCACTTTCTGGCCACCAATGTAGAGTAAGAAACAATGTTCGACCTTCAAGGTTGGATAATACAGAAAAAGGGAACAAGCTTAGGTCATTGAACTGCAAAACAAAAACAGTGCAGTATATGTCTATATGTCGACTGTAGAAATATCTCTTACGAATGGTGTGGGCTGTGGAAACAAACATACCTCAATCTCATTTGTGAGGGATCACCCCTCAAAAAATTCAATTCAAGCCCTGAAGGAAACAAATGTGCCATCAGTTTTACTGACGTTTTAATGGACATATTAAGAAACGTATCTTATAGTGGAAACTATGCCCTCACCTAAAGACGAGTCACAGGCCCATTTTCTGCCATCATACCCTATTATCTACCAACTCACTACTGTACTGTGCTGTTACTAACTTCAGTCCCACTAATGGTTTTCCATTTCAGCAGAGCCTGTGCTAATTAGTTTATGCCTGCCAGTTGTTTCTAGCCCGTGGGCACCTTGGCTATATCTCACCTTTATTTCCCCTCAGATTCTAGACACAATAGTCACTGAAAGTGAAGGATTTCACCCCTCCACTCCTAAGCCTCAGGCTGATGGACCCTATTCACAACAAATAATAGGATCAATCTGCAGTGGTTGTGGGTGCAGTGCAGTCACTCAGTAGATTTGGAGACAAACAAGTCAGTGTTTACGGGCCTATTTTCTCCTGCGTTTGGGTAAAATTTGTTGAGACGGCTCATTCCAAGTGAACATTTTAAATCGTGTTTCTTCAATAATTGTTTATGGGGGTGTTCTGTATATGTCTGTTTCAGTGACAATTATGTATTTTCTTTAATTTAATAAAAGTTAGGGGAAATATGTTGCAATATCGAGGACTGAAGCTAATCAGCTATTAAATATGTAAAGGTTTTGCATCACACTTGACTTCCATCTTTACATGCTGATTAACATTGACTGTCAGGGTTCAACAAAAGCTTTCTTTTTGATTTCTAAGTTCTATGACGGCTACGTCTGAGAAAATAATTCATCTCAGCCTACATAATCTTATCTCAATCTTTGTAGTGCAATGCAATTAGCTGTCACTGATTATTCTGCTCACATTACTAATTTATATCAAGTTGGAAACTTCTGATTATTTAGCTGATATAAAGCTGACGTGTGTCAACGCTGGTGTAATTATATGTTATAATTCAGTTGCATAGTATTTCTGAAGCAGAAGTGACATGCGGTAATTCTATCTATCTGATTCACCTTTTAAAAAGCAAAAACTCTGTTCATTTTTATGTATACAAACAAGGTGTACTGTGAGCAGCTTGGAGCAACTCATAAATTTAGCTGACTTTATTAGCCTGAAAAATGAGGGACAGTAGAAGAGATGACAGTACTTCAAGCTTTCATTAACTAAATCACTTTCCACACAGAGTGCAACAGTGCACAAAGGTAATTAATTACCTCAAGGGCAATTATTTTAGTACTTTGAGATAATGACAAGAACTCCTCAACGTTCAATCCCTGTAGATGCTGTAGGTGGTTTTAAGGAAGAAATGTCCCAAAAGGCCCATGGAGTGAACGTTACATATTAAACAGTGTTAATTCAGAATATGAAATACTGTGTGCATATATATATATATATATATATATATATATATATATATATATATAATGAGAGAGACAGACAGACAGACAGACATACACGCACACACCCGGCACTTTATTAACACCTTGCTGGTACCGGGTTGTACCCCCAGTTCCATATTGACATGATAGCATCAGGCAGTTGCTGCTGCAGATTGTCAGCTGCACATCCTTGATGCGATCTCCTGTTCCACCACATCCAAAAGGTGCTCTATTGGATTCAGATCTGATGACTGCAAAGGTTATTTGAGTACAGTGAACTCATTGTCATGTTCAAGTCTGAGATGATTTGTGCTTTATGACACGAGGTGTTATCCTGGTGGAAGTAGCCATCAGAAGATGGGTACACTGTGGTCATAAAGGGATGGACATGGTCAGCAACAATACTCAAATAGGCTGTGGCATTGACAAGATGCTCAAATGTGCCCAAAGTGTGCCAAGAAAGTATCCCCCACACCATTACACCACCACCACCACCACCACCACCACCCGCATGAACCGTTGATACAAGGCAGGATGGATCCATGCTTTCATATTGTTGACACCACATTCTGACCCTACCATCCGACTGTTGCAGCGGAAATCGAGACTCATCTGACCAGGCAACATTTTTCCAATTTTCTGTTGTCCAATCTTGGTGATCCTGTGCAAATTGTAGCCTCAGTTACCTGTTGTTAGCTGGAGTGGCACCCAGTGTGGTCTTCTGCTGCTGTAGCCCATCCACCTCAAGGTTCGACATGTGCATTCAGAGATGCTCTTCTCTATACCTTGTTTGTAACAAGTGGTTATTTGAGTTACTGTTGCCTTTCTATGAGCTCGTACCATTCTCCTCTGACCCCTGGCATCAACAAGGTAGTTGCACCCACAGAACTGCCGCTCAATGGATATTTTCTCTTTTTCGGACCATCTCTGTAAACCCTAGAGATGGTTGTGTGGGAAAATCCTAGTAGATCAGCAGTTTCTGAAATACTCAGACCAGCCCGTCTGGCACCAACAACCATGACACGTTCAAACTCACTTAAATAACCTTTTTTCCCTATTCTGATGCTCAGTTTGAACTGAGCATGCCTAAATGCATTGAGTTGCTGCCATGTGATTGGTTGATTACAAATGTGTGTTAATGAGCAGTTGGACAGGTGTACCTAATAAAGTGGCCCCTGAGTAATATTATATATATATATATATATATATATATATATATATAGCAAGTATTCTTTTCACGACATTTCATTAAATGTGTCGTTATTTTTTTGCATTTGTTAGCATTAAACGTTGAACAAAGATAGCATGCAAGGCTATATAGATGTTACTGTTAAATACTGAATTTTCAAATTATTTTTGACTCTAGCATTTTTTTTTTTACATTATGGAAATATTTTATTTCTTTATATCAAACTAAAAATAGACTTTTCCAGACTGTGTAGGACAACTTTTAATTCACAAACAACAGTCGGTTGTTTTTGACCTCAGAGAAAAATGTGATATGAGGAACAGCAAAGTTAAATTTACGAAAAACAGAAGAAAAATAAAAGCGGTTTGGTGATCAGAGGGGGACTTCAGATCATATATTTTACTTCAACATCCTGCTGTCTTTAAAAAGGTCAATTTATCCTTAAGTTTCAAGCTACCAAATATTTCCTGCTTTGTGATATTGCCATCTGCAGTACAGAAGGGAATGGTTTCAGGTGAGGAAGAATGCATGCAGGTGTGTCTTGCTCCATCATTGTCTTTCAGATCAGTGCCTTTCTTTCCTTTTAATGAGCACAGCTCTCCCCTATGTGGTACACTTTTAGTTTTGCAACTGATAAGAAGAGCTAAGGCTGCTTTCTACCAGGAGAAAACAGATGCCCATGTCCCAGAGTTGGAAGCTATTATATTTGGTGCTTCATATTTACTCCCAAAGTCAAAAGGACACAAAAAAGTATTTTTTAGGGATCTGAGTTGTGAAGTTGTTGGAAACCTATTATTGTCTTTAAGGAACTTTTAATATTACGTTACTTTTAATATCTAATACCTCTCCTGTTTTCTGTCTTAAAACTGTTTGGGACACTTAGAATTAATGTGTCTTATAGAGTCAGCACTCCCTAGCGATCTCTGACATTTATCATTATTATCTTAGCCTCCAAATGCTGTGATGATCCGAGCATTTAGATTTTGGATCATATATTTGCTTCTGAATCAAACAGATTTCTGCTAATTTCCCTACCATTATCAAAAAACTGAAAGTAAAACATAAGGCTGAGGTCATTGAACTGACTCTCACGAAAGTTGAGACTTAATTTACTCATCAAAAGTAATTAAAATTCTTGTGTACGCATGCTCCAGCTTAAAACCATAATCAATCTTGTGGGCGTGACCGAAGTATACCGTTTAGAGAGCACCTTGTGGTGTAGTAATATAATTTGGTAGTGACCGTCAACAACATTCTTTAACCAAATTTAAGAAATATATTTATACCATGCAACACACATGTCATACACATTTTTACTTTGTCATAAAAAGGAACTGAAATTAAAATATATATATACATAAAAAATGTGAATTACCAAAATTCCCGAAAAAGTTTAAAAGGCTCAAATGATGTACCAAGTTTGAAACAAAATGAAAGAACTGTTTCCACTAGTTCCGATTTCATATATTTTGTGAAATGACATGGCTTTATTTTTACATTTCTATTCTCACTCTTTTAGTTCGAAATTAACAGAAATAAAAGGAAAAGAAAACTGACAAACAAACTCCTCTGGAGTGCAGCTCCACCAGCTGTCAAGAAATTCGGTGTGCATTCTTTGCATACAGAATTTGGGATAAGATTGGAATATATAATGTGATTTGTCAGACTTTTTTAAGTTATGGGCTAGTATCAATGGATGTCAAATCAAGGCTCTTAAAAGATCTACGTCAAATATTTTCCCATGCTTTCAAGAAATTCAACCCTGTTGTATAAAACAATTCATTCTTTGTATGTTTGTCACATTTGGTCAAATGGAATCCATGGAGAGGTGGATGAGGATTGGAGAGGGGTGAGAATTATTAGGGCCCGAGCACTTTCAGTGCGAAGGCCCTATTGTATCTGTAGGAATTTTCCTTTTCCTTCTTTCTCTTTTTTCTTTTTCCGACGAAATGAGGGCCTTTTTGCCCCCATAAACGTGCCCCAAAAGTCACCAAATTGTGCACGCAAGCCAGGCCTGGCGAAAAATTTGATATCACATGGTTTGCATTAATGGGCGTGGCCTAATGGCTCAACAGCGCCCCCTAGAAAACTTTGTGCCTCAAACCCCACAATGCGGTTTGACGTACATGCACGGAAATCGGTACACACATGTATCATGTTGCAACTTAAAGAAAAGTCTCCTGGCACCATGGCCGAAACCGAACAGGAAGTCGGCCATTTTGAATTAATCGTGTAATTTTGGCGCAATTTATGCCATTCCTTCGGCAGTTAATACAGCCCGAACCGTAACGTGCACCCAGGTGTGTTATACATCAAAATGTGCGTCTCCATAATGCGACAACGCGCATTACTTTTCTCAGTCAAAAGCGCTACCGTGGCAACGCTAGATGCCAAAAAGCGCGCCCACCCTTCATCTGATTGGTCCAGACAGAAAAAACTTTGTGCCTCAAGCCCCACAATACGGTTTGACGTACATGTACGAAAATCGCTACACACCTGTATCATGTCGCAACTTAAAGAAAAGTCTCTTGTCGCCAAAAAGCGCGCCCCCCCTTCATCTGATGGGTCCATATTTGATAGTTCCTACTTTCTACCATAACTTTTCAATGGTTTGACATAGAGTCGTGGGTGGTGTCATCGGACTCGGTTTTGAGGCCTTGAACATAATTGGTGCAAATTATCCCCGCCCCTTCTTCTGATTGGTAAATATTTGATAGTCCATATTCTCTGCCATAACTTTTGAACGAGTTGTGATAAAGACATGTGGGTGGTGTCATCGAACTCGGTACTGAGTACTTGACCTTCATTGGCCTGAATTAGCCCTGCCCCTTCTTCTGATTGGTCAATATTTGATAGTCCCTATTTTCTGGCATAACGTTTGAGTGGTTTGACATAAAGACTCGTGGGTGGTGTCATCGGACATGGTTTTGAGTCCTTGACCATAATTGGTGCAAATTAGCCCAGTCACTTCTTTTGATTGGTCAATATTTGATAGTCCCTTTTTCCTGCTATAACTTTTGAATGCTTTGACATAGAGAGTCGTGGGTGGGGTCATGTGACTCGGTTTTGAGTACTTGACCTTCATTGGCATGAAATAGCCCCGCCCCTTTTTCTGATTGGTCGATATTTGATAGATCCTATTTTCTGCCATAACTTTTGAATGGTATGACATACAGAGTCGTGGGTGGTGTCATCGGACTCAGTTTTGACTCCTTCACCATTATTGGTTCAAATTAGCCCCGCCCCTTCTTATGATTGGTCGATATGTGATAGTTCCGATTTTCTGCAATAACTTCAATGGTTTGACATAAAGACATGTGGGTGGTATCATCCTTGGACATAATTGCTGCAAATTACCCCCGCCCCTTCATCTGATTGGTTGATATCTGATAGTTCCTACTTTCTGCCATACATTTTGAATGGTTTGATATAGAGAGTCGTGCGTGGTGTCAGCCGCTAAATGTCCAGGCCTGAAGAATCTACATGCAAGTCATACAAGCACTTCCACTGCAGCACGCCTGAACAAGCACAAGGGTGCGAGGGCCCGTTCATCGCTGCTTGCAGCTTTAATTTTATTTTAATTCAAATCTCTTTGGACACGTAATGATTGCTACTTGTTGCTTTATGAATTGATCCATCCATCCATCCATCCATCCATGAAACATGACATTACATTAACAATGGTGAGCAATAAAAGGCTGTGTTTATGCTTTGCCTGAATGTTTTGGATTTCCTTTCTCATTAAAGGTCACTTTATCATGTATACATCTATATGTGTACATGATAATTTAGCATTTCTGATGCTGTGCCTCAGATTATAATCTAGTCTAAGTAAAATAATATAAAAATGTACAGTTGGTCATAAATAAAACATCTCCAATGAAATAGATTTAGCATCCACTCCTTTTTCTCCTGCCCTCTACTACATGCAGTTAACGGTTGGTGGGATGATGAATCTGGGAGCAGACCTTTCTGTTCAAGATTTTTTTTGGAGTAAATCAAACCTGAACATTCTGAGATAGGACAGGGACAGATTCAGACAAACGGATCATATTAGCTAGCCTCCATTGGCATTATGCAGTGGCATGGATTTATTTTTTCTTAATGCATCCTTGTTGATATTTTCCAATTATTTCGGCCAATATTGTTAATGCTTTGTTGGTTTACTGGGCTCCTCTTTTCAATAAGCTTGTCAGGCGATATTGATGTTCTGGTATATGGATTAGAAGAGACAAGTTGGGAGCAGAGCTTCGGAGATGACACATTTGCACGAAAGGAACACACAAGCCACTAGAATGCAATTATAACATTTAATTTGTGTTAAAATGTAAACATGGTAATATTTAACAGGTTAATTGGGTGTTAATATTCTGTCCAGTCTCCTGGATAGAATATAAAAAGTAGCAGTTACGTAAATCTACAATCCAAGTCAAAGTGTTTGGAAAAGAAAATGTCAGCTTGCATTGAGGCTTAATGAAAGATCAGTCAGCAAGGCTTCCTTCTTTCTGTCTGCTTTCCTTATTATGCCTGAGCCATGCCTTTTGGCACTAGTCCTCTCATAATTTACCCCCATAATTTATTTAAAAAGGCAACTCCCTCCTTGTTCACACCATCATTCAGTAAGTCTTAAACTATCACTGCCCTGTCTTATCTACTCCGGAGGCCATCACAAATCACTCTTCCCTTCATACTGAGTTGCTCTTTTTTCTGCACCTATCACGCCATTGCTTAAAAACCTAAGTTACTTTGTAACCACTCTCAGAAATAGTTTAAAATTAGTAAAAAAAAAATATGTTTGGATTCTGTCTGCCATTTTTAAACACAATAGATGTAAAATTGCCAAATAAGTCTGCTTTGGTTAGCTGGCTATATTAATTGCATCTAAAAGTTCATTATCCAGGGCAAAATGTGACCCCACTCTCAGCTTTTATCAGAGAGGATCGAGTACAGCTAGAATCATTTCTTTGAGGACAGGGAGCGTTCATCTTCTCAATTCACTGTCAGCTCTGCATAAAAAAATTCAACCTCTCATTGAGATTTCAGGAGAGATTCACTTAGCTGTCTCAAAACAATTGCTCTTTGTAAAAGGCTGTGGCTGGTGCGACTTTAATTTTAAAGATGTTTTAAATGAGCTGCCACCCTATGATTGATGCTCTGTGTGAAACTGGCCTCTACTCTTTTATATTCTGCAACAGCGGGCTGTAATTACGAGCCCATTTTATTGATGCCGTCAGCTCTGGTGTGAAATGCATCATGTATGTTGAGGTAAGGGAGTTTGCCACCTGGTCCCCAGCTTTGTGCAGTCTGTCTGCACACACACAGTGTCAGTAAAAATGCAATGTCATCAACGTGGAGTGATGTTGCCCAGGGATCAAGGCCTTTGCTATTCATTTATTCACTCATCTGTTTTTGCTCATTCATAGTATACAGTGAATTTTATTATGATTGATGAACCGTCATGAAATAAACATTTAGTCAATATCCCCTCTTTGTCTGTTGTAAACCAAGGATGGATGCTCAAACTGAGAAGTTGTGGTACATTATAAAATACCTAATTTCTATAATACTCTTTTTTTAATGTATGTTTTTTTGTTTGTTGTTGTTTTTTTTTTGTTTTTTTTTGTGGGGGGATGGGGGAGTGTACCAAAGAGGTTATGCATTGCAATAGCCCAGATTGTTAAATTGTTTCACAGCAAACGACACCCTGTCCAAAATCCTTTCCTAAATCCATGGCCCACTGTTCTGTGTTTTGATTAAGTCTAAAGTTAAGAACTATTGCTTTCTCTAATTTACATAGTCACAAATCTCATTTGCTGAGACTTTGGTAATATCATTTATTAGGGGTGTAACGGTACATGTATTTGTACTGAACCGTTCGGTATAGCGTGTTCGGTTCGGAACGGAGGCGTACCGAACGAGTTTCCACACGGACATATTAAGTAGAGGACCGCACGCTGTGGAGCAGGCAGTTGCACTTACACCGAGAAACAACAAGCAACAGTTGTTGGTGTGACGCGGAACCATAAATCAGCCACCGGGAGCAAGGGCTCGCTGGGTTGATGTTGATCTGCGGACCAAACTTGTTAAGGAGCATCAAACTCACTCTTATTTACGCGGAAATAACGCTAAAATATAAAGAAGGCGTCCCAAAGTGTGATCTATGGTGAAATAGGAAAATTAAGATGTGTACGCTTATGTGTAGGCTGTTCCCACTGTTCCTTTCAGTTCTGCAGCGCAGCTTGAAACCCCGCCCACCCCCGCCCCGCTGCAGGCACTCGCCGCTTGGTGTGAATGCACCAAGTGGCGAGATGCTGGCGTCGGGACGCCCGTGACGCTTTCAGTGTGAACGCAGGGTTATAAATGTTATTTAATCTGTTTTAAACAACTTTAATCTGTTCAGTGTTGCATTTGTTCAATTTTGCACATTTGATGTAGAAAAGATTTGTTTTTAAGATTTAAGATTTTGTTGTTTATAAGTCTGAGCCTTATAAATGTTATTTAATCTGAGCAACAACTTTAAACTGTTCAGTGTTGCAACTGTTCAATTTTGCACATCAGGGAGATATTTTTTTTAAAGTCTGAGCCAATGTTATTTTGTGTGTATGTAATAAACAACTAGCACGTTTTATATTTTGCATTTTGTTTTCTTACTGTACCGAAAAGAACCGAACCGTGACCTCCAAACCGAGGTACGTACCGAACCGAGATTTTTGTGTACCGTTACACCCCTATCATTTATGGTAATTTAATGGTAATTTAAAGCAAAATTTAAACCAAAATTTAAAGCAAAATTTAAACCAAGACAACTGAAGCAGATCCTTTAAGTGAGGAAGTTTCTCCAGCCCATGTGTGCTCAAATCAAAATTGAATGAATCAAACTGAAACAGAGAAGGTTGCCTTGACCTCTGCCATGTTACTCAAACTGTTCCTGAAGGATTTTTGCAGTGCAGTTAAAAGGACACCATAAGACACTTGAGGCACTTTTAAGATCAGACTAAATAAAATTGAATACTGTCAGAAAATAAAGATATCCTGCTCTGTGAACCAAGAAATGGTGAAAAAGAAAAATATATTCGCCAATATAACTTAACTTGTTCCATGACAATTAGCACTAAAGAGACATTTTGAGAAACGTGCTACTTTTGCATCTTTGTGCATGATTGATATTGCAGCAAGTCAATGAGCCGATATACACAGTTCAAAGCTTTGGGCAAAACATTTGAAGACCAAAGAAAACTGAGGAATGCTGACTGTCAGAGACTCTCCTCCCCAGTCACCTGCACTTAAAAAACTGAAAAACAAGGCAGTCCTGACATTCCACACGGGTCCTGAGAGTGTTGCCATGAATTATCAATCACTGCTTCGACCACTGAAAGAGAGATGCAGCAAGACATGCACATTTTTCAGAAAATTCTCTTTTCTCTAAAATTTGTTCATTGAACTGTTTTTATAAATGTAACAATACTTAAATCAAAAGCACTTGTCAAGTGGAATTGCTTTGCTTTTGGTGTAAAACCTCATTCAAACTATCTAAATGTAGAAAAGTAGTTGATGGTGAAAGGTGATATTCACTGTACATATTTACAATTTAATGTTGTTATAATTTTTAAAGAGAAAATACACAAATCAAAAACCTAACCAGTGAGCTCTGGATGACTTCAAATTAAAACCTGGAAGATGACAGCCACAAATACTGTATATTGTTAAAGGTATAAGACAAGAATAGATTTCTGTGCTGTGCCTTAAGGGTAAACAAAGGCCTGCTAAGGTTTACTTTCACCAGATCTAAAATCTTATCTTTTGTCTCATGTGCTGCCAGATTAACAAAAGTGAGTCCCGATTAACTAAAACAAACATTAGAAATAAAGAAAAAAAAAACATTAGCCATGAGTGTTCCGGTCTCCAAAGACTGACCAATTTATTGAGCTACTGCTAAAGCAGGATAAGTCACTTTTTAGAGTTACCCCTGTTCGATCACTCTTGATTTCTCCTCCGTCAGTTTCTTGAGTCTTTTAGATGCCTCTGCCATAGTGTCCACTGTATCTCTCTGAGCTGGTTGCACTGTTGTTGTTGATGTGTGACACAGGGTCAGTACTCCAAAATCCTTACCAGACCAGCAGCTGCATGACACATCCTAATAGTAATAGAGAATATCTTTAAAAAAATTGACATAATATTTCACTATGAAAGCATATCATTTGCACTACTTTAAGTTGACTTCATGAAGTAAAATCTTTAAAAGACTTTTGAGTCTTTTGCATGATCGTGGGTGTCTTTTGGTCCATTATTCACAGTTCTTGTGTTTGAGGTTTTTTTTTCCCAATTGGGTTGAGGTCTGGACCTTGACTAGGTTATAACAATATATTTATAATTTTTTGGTAATTTTCTTGATGATTTGCTGGTGTGCTTCAGATCAATGTACTTAAATATTAACCAATTTCAATAAAGCTTAAGCTTTTGAACTTTGCCTTTGCCTCTAGAATAATTAGCTTTTTCTCAGCAGTCTTTCCAAACCATATATATTTGTTCAGTCTTCTATTAATTATGGTCTCATGGACTTAATGGAGTTTAATACTTTTTTTATTTTCTACATTGAGCATTGCTCACTGCACAATGATCTAGGTGTAAATTTGCATGAATTGGATCATTAACTGTCCTGAATGCTTCCCACCAATGAATACGGTAATCTTTAATGTTGAACATTGAACACCACATAGTTTTGTAATCTTTTCTTGTCTGCTGTAGTTACAATTGCTACAATTGTCTAAGACGTCTTCCCTCTCAGCATTGCGTTAAAATACACCTGGAAGCTCCTTGCCAGCAAACAGCCACAATACCAGCTTTTAATGAGGTTTGTACACCTGTAGATGAATTAGCAGCGTCCGGCTGCACCATGACCTCTTAAATCCTGGATGAAGGAGTAGGCGTGTAGTTGGCATAGTCATTTTTTTAACAAAATAAGGGTATATGCCATTGTATTTGGACATTTCTAAGACTCATAATGATTAGATGATTTGTATTCCTATGAAAATAAAAGAAACCAAAAAAAAATGTACCATTAAAGAATAAAATGGGGGTACTATGTACTTTAGCACGTTTGTAAATTTTGGAGTTTCCCTCTGCTTGATACTGTATGCTCTTCCTCATCTAGTCTCATTAGAATATGTTAATCCATATCTAATTGGGGTCTGAAGTCGCATTTTACTTTGATAAACGATTATGAATCATCAACATTGACAATGATATGAATGAAATTAGTTGTTTTTAAAATACTGAATAGATCAGCTAATAATGTTAGTAAGAAATTATTATTACTTAACAAAAGACACTTATTCCCTCTGTATTTTAACATTTTGGAAGAAGTCAATTTGCTGCAATGTTATTTAGGTTTGTCACGCTGCTGTTCTGAAATGAAATGCACACACACACACTTCCTAAAAGTATGTTCTGTAACTTTAGAAGCATTTTCCAGCTGTTCGTAAAAGGGTTAGTTCGTACATGAGCATGTTTACCATGGACCTCTTGATTAAATATTAAGAATGAATGTTTATTAAGAGTGATGCTGGTGAAATGTGTGTTCAGAGAAAGAAAAAAAGCCACACACAGTTACCAGGAATACCAGAGTAAGTCTGGGAGGAAGGAGAAGTTGACAAAAAAGTGCTGTAGACAGCAGGATATTCAACAACAAAAAAATATAACAACTGAGCTATGGAGAACAGTCAAGAAGCTGGTAAGGAAAATGGGAAGCATGACCAGCGGACTAGCAGAGGAAGGGGTAACGACAGGACAATTTATACTCACAGGGGAAACAATCAAAGAAGACAACAAGACACAGGTGACAATAATCAGGGCAGACAGGGAGAGGAAGAAGCAGACAGGGAGGGAAGTAATTAAAGACGGAACAGAGGTCTAAAAAAGATCAGAACAACAAAACAAAAAGTCCTTAAAGAGAAAAAAAATGTAAAAACAGAAGTATCAACAATGGCCCTGCGATGGACTGGCGACCTGTCCAGGGTGTAACCCCTGCCTCTCGCCTGAAAATAGCTGGGATAGGCTCCAGCAGACCCCCGTGACCCTGCAAAGGATAAAGCGGGTATAGATAATGGATGGATGGAAGTATCAACAAAACATAACCCCTAAAAAACAAACTGCAAAACAGGGGTTATAAAAAAAGAACAGATGAAAATCAAGACTAACACACAAGTAGTGATACTGACAGAGTGGCAGTAATTGTTCCTATTTGCCACATCCTTTAGGATCACAGTCTTGGAAGCAGAGGACCACAACAATGAAAACCAGAAGATGTGCATTGGCAAGCCATAATATTAATGACACTCATGAACCTTTATGGCTGAGAAAATAGGTACACACAGTGAGTTTGTGGGGGGGGGATAACACAGAGCCTTTCTGTTACTTAGTCGATTGATGTTTTAAAACATTGTCTGATTTTCCCCTTAAAGGAAAGAGTTATATCAGAGATGCCCCAGGCTGTGGGTGGTAACAGTCAGGGCTGGAACCTATACTATATTAACTTTCTAAAGATTCACTTATGCATGCACTTACACACAGACACTCACAAATAGAGTACACAGATATGCTGTAGATCAGGGGTATTCAACTAGATTCGGCCGGGGGCCACATCTGCAAAAGGATTGTATGGAGAGGGCCGCACAATTTGAAAATGTGGGGGTTTTCAAAATGTATTTTGCACTCAAAGACGAAGACTTATGTAAATATAATACATTTGTATTATACATTTGAATATATCTAGTTTACATATGAATTATGTATTAATTGTCTCCAGATTTAGTAATTGTGAATGTTAAATATAATATTCAGATAAAGAAATATTATTTTGAATGCAAGTTCATTTTGAAACCATGCATTGTGCAAACTTAATGAAATTGATATTGACCTACTTTTAATAAAACACGCCATAATGACAAAGCACCACTTTCCATCAAGATTTCCTTATTTGAATATTATATTAAGCATTGAGCACAACCATTTTAGTCCATAGTAGCCAGTTATAAAAATATTATTTAAAAAAAAAAAAAAAAAAAAAAAAAAATTCAACAAACACCCCCTTTTTCAAATATGACCAGGGGCCACATAAAAGCTCCTGGTGGGCCGCATGTGGCCCGCGGGCCGCCAATTGAATATCCCTGCTGTAGATAGTATTACCGTATTTTGTTTTCTTTTTGGAAAAAAATTTGATCACAAATATCCCAAATGCAAGAGAACAGAATGATGGGGATATAGAGAAATGGTACAGACTGGATACAGGTATAGAGAGTGTTAAAAAAAAGAAACAAATGGAGGGCATTGGTTTGTGAGCCTTGCAATCAAAGAGGAAGGGCTTTTTGTAGATTTGCACTTCAGTTATATGACATGAACTGTCCCAACAGCAGATGCCGACCCCACTTTAATGCTCTCCACCTACACATAAAATTGAATACAGCTAGAGAAAGTTGCTTCTTCTCCACATCAAAAGAGTTACGGGTGACTGGGCATGTGGTCGGGATGCCTTCCAGATGCCTTCTGGGGGAAGTGTTGTGGACGCTTAACCCGGAAGGCCTTAGGGCAGACACAGGGATACCTGGAGAGATTCATCTTCTGAGTTGGTTTGGGATTGTCATGTTGTCTGGGGAGAGGGAGGTCTGAGAATTTGTGCTATGTACTGTTTATCCGGAGACACAGGCTCGGGTTAGAAACAGAAAATGGTTGGATGAAAATCTTTGTAAACTTTGTAAAGGTTGCGCAGGCTGGGGAGCTTCCTGAAGGACCATATACCTTCAAGCCCATTTGTCTTTGGTTGCTTTCACATTGCCGATAACTACATTTTACAGGTAATACACAAGTCTAAATCACATCGCACTTATTCCATCACATATAGTCCACACAGTATTTGAATCCCAGACCTTTCTGTTGGTCCATGCCGCTGTGTTTTGTTTCAGTTCTTATGCAGGACATAGAATTAAGAAGTGCTTTACATGAGTGTCATTGCATGAATTTTTGTGTGTTTTTGTGTTAAAAAAAACATGCAGGTGTTTCTAACATCTTAAATATTTATTTATATATATATATATATATATATATATATATATATATATATATATATATATATATATATATATATATATATATATATATATATATTTATTTATTTATTTATTTATTGATTTATTGATTTATTTATTTTTTAATACAAAATTATAGATACATATATATCCAATAATCCAGAATCTTGACCACTGTAAGGAAAAGATGATTTGCTTCACGTTGGGAAAGCTCCCGTTGTGAAGTATGACTTGAAAAATGACTCTATACAAGGAGTTTTACAATAGACCCCGATACCTGCAGTGCAAACACAACAGAGAGGGAGCATGCCTCTGATGTAAAAAACATTTAAAGTTTTCGAATACCTTACATAATTCTCGGAGAGACAGTCAGGCATCATACATTTGCTCATGTTCTGGATCTAGATTGTTTTCTCATGTTTGACAGTTGTTTTAATATTTTTGGATCATCAACGAATACAAGAGACGCGTGCGGCTGGGGTCACAAGTCAAAACTTTAGGGAAATCTAATCCCTCGTTCTAAATGAGTAGTTATGTTCACACTTTTCACTGGAGCTCTATGTGGTCATTAACTGAAGAACAGGAAAATAACATTTGGATCTAATACATCAAAATGACCTTGGGTTGTCTTGACTAGTTGGTATCTAGAACCCACAGTTACCTTGTGACAACAGCGTCCTGCAGCCATGTTCTCATGGATGCAAAGGAGGCCGTAAGTGGTAATACTGTAGTTAGAGAAATTTTAAACACTTACTTGAGATGGGTGGGACTGTTTTTAGTCTGTGTTTTTAACACATAGCTGTCACATTTCTTATTTTCTCCCTTGGTTACATTACATCCAATGAAGTCGGTCCAGCTTTGTGTTTCTGCATAAAGAAAATACTCACAAGAAATGGTACCATTTGCAGCAATTTGATAGCCGACAATCCTGCTGCAGTTCAGTCTTGAAAAGCGGATGAGACAGATACTCAATCCTTGCTGTTCAAGTTGTTCATTCAAATAACGCTGTTACCAAAATCTGCCCCATAAGCACTTAAAAATAAACTGTCCCCGAGTTAAATCAATACAGCTGTCAGAGAGATTGAAAAGTTTTGATCAGTAAGAAACATGAAGCTGGGTAGATGTAAGTCCTCAAAGTTTTGTAGGCAAAGATGCTGTGCATTTTTTTTTAATGTCTGATGTTTAAAAATTATACTAGGCTAAGTTTTATCAATGTACTTATAAAACTAACAGTGGCATATATGTCCTCTGGCCATTACACTGACATATGCCTCTTTGACATATTTCAGAATTCTAAATGTCACCAGGTTAAAATTAAAAAAAAACGTATTTGTTTGACACAATAACCACGCCTATGGCCATTCAAGACTCTAGGACCATTAATTGAAATTTACTCTTAATTACCACTATTAAAAAAAAAAGAGAGAGAGATTCCGTTGCTTTAGGCGATAAAAGCTGGGCAACTGAGCAACTTTCAAGTAGTGTGAAGTAAAATTAATGAGGGAGTGCATGTTTTTCTTTTGTGGATATGGTGCTATTATGAGAGGAACAGAAAGGTCACCTTTATTAATCATAATAATTATTTACAGTAATTAGGGCAGATATCAAAGGAGCACTTCCCAGGGCTCAGAGAAAATGGATTTGTCACACTTAGAATTACTTCATGCAGTTTTCCTACTTCATTGGTATGAAAACCGTATATTTGTGTGAAGTGCAAAAATGACCAAGTGCGTCCTCACTTATGGTTTCTGTAAAGCTCTAATTGGCAACAGTTTCTTCGTACTTATTTGTCTCTGTTTCCCTTTGAAATAATAATGTATATTACATGAATAGGACATTATATTAAAGAAGAAGGAATGTTGCAGTTACATTTATACATGATCTTAAGAGGATGATCTAAAATTTAGCTAGAAATCTTGTGAAGAACATTTGACCTAGTTCAGCTTTGTTCTTTTCTTTTTTTATATTTACATTTTTAAATATTATGCTTAATTTTATTATAGTTAGTATATATAAGTCCCTGAATAGTTGGTCTTGTTTATTTTCATTAAGCATACATCCACCGATTGACATGTTTCCAAGTAATAACGCCCTGAAACCAGGCGGCCAACAGTTATCCAAGGTCAACAGCTCTCAGTGATAATTCCTTGGCAAAGTGTGTAGTTTGGCCAGCAGAGAGCAATTCAGACTTCATGAGTTGGCAAGCTCTTCACTCCTATTTGAAACAGATAACAGGGCTTGAAATTAAACAAACCACCAACAGTTTTTCAAATAAATTTATTTCAACAAGCATGGTTTAGTCTTTAGTTCCAAAAACGCTTCTATTAAATTGCATAATTTTAAACAGATTTTATTTGCTGAATTTTGATTTGTTTTGAGCAGAGTGAAGATAATTCAATCAAATTCACCTAAAGCCTCCTGCCACTTACAAGCTGAAGTGTATAATTTTAAGGCCTTTTATTTAATCATCCCGAAAGAAATAATAGGAAAGATTGTCCGTGATTAATTTAAATGGAAACATTGTGTAAATACAATTAATTAAGGGAAGAACACTGTATTTAAAAGCTGGTCCAGTGGCGTATGGAGCAGTTGCTGCCTGCCACTCCCAGCAGGATCAATCAGCTCGTGTGTCCCTGGTGCCAAAATGGACAGCTGGGAACAGTAATCTCCAATGCCTTATTAGAGATCTATCATTTTCCGGTATTGATATCGATGCATTTTCATGTAATTATCGCCACAGTGAACGCTTTTAGCTGGTGTCAATCACCACTGATTTGCACTTCGTCCAATGTAAGAACTTCTTACTTTATTTTATCAAGCCGGCGACACGGCCGTCTCAATGCAAATATCGGCCCGTCTTTCTGAAATCTCTGCTTGCATGAAGGACTGTCACCTTCAGCTAAATCTGTCCAAGACTGAGCTTATTGTCTCCTCAGATAAGCATGCAGCTGGATTCCACCACACTTGTGCCCACATTTTCTGCTAGGAATCTTGGTGTCATGTTAGACAGCCAGCTGACCTTTAAGGAGCACGTTGCCTCGGTTTCCCGGTCTTGCCGATTCACTCTTTACAACATCAGGAAAATCAGACCCTACCTGGCAGAACATACGACACAGCTCTTGGTTCAGGCTCTAGTCATGTCACACATTGACTACTGTAATACCTTGTTGGTCGGCCTCCCTCCATGCTCAGTTAAACTTCTGTAGATGATCCAGAATGCAGCAGCACGTCTGGTGTTCAACCAACCCAAGAGAGCTCATGTCACTACACTGCTAATCTCTCTGCAATGGCTTCCAGATGCAGCGCGCATCAAGTTTAAAGCTCTGCTTTTGGCTTACCACTTACCCAAACGACTCCTGCCTACCTTCACTACTTGATCCAGAGCTACAGTCCCTCTCGACATCTCCGCTTAGCCAGTGAAAGACGCCTGGTGCTTCCACCACAACGTGGCGTGAAATCAGTAGCTAGACTCTTCTCCTCCATCGTTCCCCGATGGTGGACTGACCTACCAAACTCTGATCCACAGGGTCTGTACCTACTTTTAAGAGCAAGTTAAAGACTCAGCTTTTTAAGGAGCATTTCTGCATCTAGTAAACTTCTCTGCTCATCAGAATTACCGGTAGTTAGAAGATCCAGCTCTTTGCAGGACTCAGCACTGAGTAAGCTGCATGCACTTATGACAAGGCATGGCAGCACCTGTGTCCAACTGGACTCCCAGCAGTCTGACCAGCACTGATCCATCTGTACCCTCCTATGTGACTTTGTGCTTGTGTTGTTCTCTCAGATGTAAGTCACTTTGGATAAAAGCGTCTGGTACATGACAGTAGTAGTAGTAGTAGCAGCAGCAGCAGCAGCAGCAGCTATGGTACCTACTTTCGTACAAGTCAGGTATTTTACCTGGCAGCAGAACAAAGTGAGCACTACCGCTGACTGCTCATGTCACTGCTTTGCACCACTAACCTATAAAACTTATACTTGAGTTCTTTGCTTTTTAGGTTATAATATTTTTTCATGGAATTATTGGATTTTATAAACTATATGCTAACATCTTAAAACTGTCATTTTTTTCTATTCTAAAACATAATGCACACTAGTTTTCACAATATATTTATATCTGAGATGTTTTGAAATACAGTAACATTAGATCACACTTTTATAGCTCACTATTATAAATATAATTATAATGTGATCTTGTTCTTAATTCACAATATTCACTCTCTATCTTAAGAAACACTTTAAATGGTAACTCAGACACCATATAGCATGTTCAGTACACAGGGGCTTACATGTCTTCTACTCAAATCTAATTGGAAAAATGGAATGAAAACTCCCCTGCAGGCTCTTCATAGTTAAACAAATGTTAGTGTAATGGCAGGTCACTCAGCTGCAAAGAAAGCAGTACAAGTGGATGCACATTGGTCTATGAGCTGTTATATGTTTATTCAATTTCAGAAGAAAGAAAAGAGACTGGACTTGCAGAACAAACAAGTGACTAATGAGTGACAAAAATCTGGATGGAAGGGCACATGTTGAGATGAATGACTCTTCCCTCCCAGTTTTGGGAGAAGTGTAAAAGTCACGCAAAGGATATGCAGAGATGCAACATGGTACATTCAGGAACTCACAATAGTAGTTTAACATTTTTGAGCTAGACTGTTGCTCAGCTTAAGGGTTTTAGTCTCAGTTAGAAACTATTCAGTCCTACTCTTCAGCATAGCTGCAGAAGAAGTTATTCCTCTTGGTATGACTAGTAATTTAAACATTACCTTTTCCAGACTCCACAAATAGTTCACACAGCCCTGAGGATTTACAGATTTGGAGTTATTTATTATTGTACAATTGCAAAAATAAAAATGAACTGAATAGACAATAGTGTTAGAATAAAGTGAAAATGAATTACTTTTCATTGCATTTGCTTTATAAGCATTTTGTTTTTTTTAAAGCAGCACTATGTAACTTTTCCACCTTAATATAATATTTCCAGAGTCATTGTGATGGTACATCAACTTACAACAGGTTTAATGAACCTCTGTCATGGTCTGAGGGGTCTGTATTGCCTTCACTGGCACTATGTAACTTTGAGGTGGATGGTAGGAACCCTGCCACACTAAAAAACCACAAATTTTTACGGCTTAGTCACTTAGTGATTTTCAACATCGTCATATTATTTTGATTAGCTAAAAATAGATACATTACCTCTTCGCTATCCATCCTGCAAACGACCGCTGAAAACAGAAAAGTAGCTTTGAAAGTCCGTCCCGTTCATTCACTATGAAAACAAATGCACGCGACGGGGACAGGAGTTTTCCGGCAGTACGCGCTGGTGCTCATGGGAAATGTAGCGTTCTTTCTGGTAAAGCACTACCGCTTTTGTCCAAAGGAGCCGCCAAACTCAACAAAAGCTGAAAGTTACATTGTGCTGCTTTAAGTTTTCCTTGTTTATGTAACATAATTCCCTGATTTAGTAAATCATATCGAAAAAAAAATTCATATGCAGACATTTATCATGCATTCATTTTTATTATTAACTGTTCAAATAAATGTCAGCCAGACAGGAGGAACGCTTGCGGACGCTCTTCTCTTGGCAAAGGAGGACACGTGAAATGTCTGCGGTGTGTTTGTTTACAGCGAAGGGCGCAGGAGTATTTGACATTTGTGCTTGGATGTGTTAAGATCTTCCCAACACTCACGCTTGTGAGCTCAGGAACATGGGATCCTATTAGCTTGGCTTCAGTGACATTCCCCTGCCAATTCATTTTTTTTCTTTTTCTTTTTACAGTTTTTCTCTTTTTGACTGATTTAATACCCACCAAAGAACGAAACTTGGACAGATGATGAGAAGCAATGGTTACTTTAGTGATAGTTACATTTTAATTGTGTTGTTACTTTCATTTTGATGTCTCTGTCAATGGAAATTTGCATTAAATCAGCACAATTTGGAAATGAATACTTGTTTAATCGTTTCACTGCTTTACTTCATACAGCATGTATTGATGTTCTGTTCAGCCGGGTGTGTTGTACTTGTGTGGACCGACGCATTTCATTCACAAAGAAAATTAAACAGCTTGTGAGCCAGTAGTAGCCATTTCTTTCTCCCATCTGGGATTTGAACTTTTTCTGTGCAAATAAATAGATTATTCTACACAACATTACTTAAAAATACAGTCCAGTGTAGGGTCACGTTTATTTTGTGCTACATCTGGTTTCTCAGTTGACCATGCAGCTGCTGTAGTTGGGACATTAAAAAATGTATCACAAAAAATAAAAAAGTTCATCCAGAGTCTGTTGGTGTCACCTGGATGTGAGACACAGTTACCCCCAGGTTACCGTGCCAGTGCAGAGGTTCAGTACAGAACTTTTATTGTTATAAAATAAGACAGAAAACAACAAAAGCAGAGATGCGTCAGTTTTTGTATACTCCTAATAATTAAATGATAATACAATATAAAAATCAAATACATTTATAATTATAAAAAATAAATAATAATGTTTCAAGGGGCAGGCATGCAGCAATGAACTTAAAAGTACTTCTTTTTAGTAAAAAAGAATGTTGACACTTTCTGATGAAGATGACTCCCGGAACTGGTTGGTGTATGACAAAACATACCTGTTTATGTTGAGTTTGGCATGTGGCTATTATGGTTTAAAATACAATTAAATTAACTAGTTGGGCCATGCAGTCAGTTAGGAGCCTGAAAATGTTATGGGGGGAGAAGATGACCGTTTATTTAATTTTTGTTTAATGAAATAATACATGCAGTTTTTAGTTTTGTGCTAGAAGCTTACAGCGTTTATTGCATTATGTTTTAAGATGCTGGTAAAACCAACTCTACAAAAAAATAGAAAAAGAAAAAGTGACTGATAGACTGAAGTATTGTTGCGTCTGTGGTGAGTGGGCAAAAACATTAATTTCTAACCTTGATGACAAGATTGCACAATCAATGGTAATCCAATCATATGAAGGAGAAGTCCTTATCTCAGTGAAATTTTGTAGCAGACTCTTTGAAGCGAAGGATGGTTGGGTAACGCGGCATTCAATCATTGACTCACTGACCACCTGCCACAGAGGACAAATAAATTGTTTCAATGAGAAACTAATGTATCTGGGAATCATGGGAGGTGCCCAGGATGATAAAGTTTAGTGTAATGTACTAGTGTCTGTGTCTAAAACGTATGCATATTTTGTTACCGTATGCAATCAGAACCTTTCCATTAATCATTCATGGTTCTTGTGCCCCATTATTTCTGCTATTAAATTATTAATGCTGTGCACTGACTTTCCTCACATAATCAAGAGCCTTTTGTTGGCTGCTGTACTTTGAGACTGTGGACTGGGGCAGAAAATGAGCAAGTAAATCAAAGTTGTTGCAACAGCATTCCTTTGAATTGATACTTGTGCTTCCTTTTCTTTGGTTTACTCTGTATGAAAAGTAAATATCTGTATAATGACCCTAAGCATGTCTTTACGATCTTTCTCTCTTTTCCCCCCAACCATCAATTCGTCTAGAGTTTTTCTTGGAGCTTCTGGACAACTCTGAGAAATCGCTCAACAGCATGTTCACAAGGACGTACGGGAAGCTGTACATGCAGAACTCTGAGGTGTTCCAGGACCTGTTCACTGAGCTAAAGCGCTACTACACAGGAGGCAATGTCAACCTGGAGGAGATGTTGAATGACTTCTGGTCCAGGCTGCTGGAGCGCATGTTCCAGTTGCTTAACTCCCAGTACCACTTCACAGACGACTACCTGGAGTGCGTCAGTAAATACACAGATCAGCTAAAGCCCTTTGGAGACGTGCCCCGGAAGCTGAAGGCACAGGTCACCAGGGCCTTCATTGCCGCACGAACGTTTGTGCAAGGACTAATGGTTGGCCGGGAGGTGGCCAACAGGGTTGCAAAGGTGAGTTTGGTTTCTTGGTTTACCAGTATTTGTGTGCTGTTCATAAAATTCATCAAGTTGCATCATAACTAGATTTGAATTCACTGTAAAGGAGTTGATGGAGATTCTCCTCTGCAATGCTGGATTGTAGAATAATTAATCAGCATGCAGGATTAATTGATGGACTTCAACAGATGTCTTTCATTATGAACAAGGTATCAAATAAACAAATACATGGATATAAAAGCTTGTTTCTGAAGTGAGACTGCTCCTGATTAACATAATTCATTTTTATGTATTTGAACACAAATCCAGATTTTTCACTAAAATTTGCTTTTGATGTGCAGATTTTAATCAAACAGCGCGTAAGACTTTTATTTGAGAAACAAAGAAATGTGGAAAATGTAGCAGTGGTAGGGTGTAATGATCCTTTGATCTACACTGATCTAAATCAATTAAAAGATAAACAATCCAATGGCATCAAACATCAATATACAGTGCAGACAAAAAGTTTGGACACACCTTCTCATTCAAAGAGTTGTCTTTAATTTCATGACCTATGAAAATTGTAGATTCACACTGAAGGCATCAAAACTATGACGAATTTCCGCTGGCCTAATGTCCAATCCTTGTGTTCTTTAGCTCAAACAAGTCTCTTCTGCTTGATGCCTGTCCTTGGCAGTGGTTATAGCAGCTATTCTACCATGAAGGCCTGATTCACACAGTCTCCTCTGAACAGTTGTTCTAGAGATGTGTGTACTGCTAAAACTCTGACTGGCATTGACCTGGGGCCTCATTTATAAAAGAGTGCGTAGGATTCATACTAAAAGTGCACGTAAACCCAAAAGCCGAAAATGGCGGGCGCAAAAAAAAATCCAGATTTATAAAACCGCGTGCACGCACACTTGCACGCAATGTTCGCTTTATAAATCACAGTCCAGCTGGAAGGTTGCGCAGGTGAATACGCCTCATATCCCGCCCTCTACACGCCCTTCATACCATAAATGGGCAATGCAAAGTAGTATTTGCATATGAATGAGCCTGCTGAGCATGCGCAGCGGCTTCCTGCAGCCTGTTTGGGCAACAGTGCCACTAAATTTCACGGAGACTGAGATCGAGATGTTGTTGATGAGGTGGAGGACAGGAAAACCACATTATTTGGTGGTCACAGTCAAAGTAGAAAAAGTATATAAATAGTATAAAATAAAGCAAGTGAGTGGCAGCACGCCGTTGCTGCCCGTGAGTGCCACGGCGCAATTTCCACTGGGACATGTTCCCCCCACTTTTCAAAATCATGTATTTGCCCCCCCCACTTTTTACAGTTTAAAAACTAACGGTAGGCTCAGCCTGTAATTGCAAATCATCAAGACACCCTGTGCGAAGACGATGCGAAGACGGCCCGGCAGCCCCGTTCCCCCTCCTCCCCTCCCCTCTCCCCTCAGTACTGCTCAAGGCTGATTTATGGTTCCGCGTCACACCAACGCAGAGCCTACGGCGTAGGTGCGCGTCGCCGCGTACCCTACGGCGTAGGCTCTGCGTCGTTTTAACGCAGAACCATAATTTAGGCTTACGCCCACGCGTAAAGGTTTCACGCGCGCATAAAACATTATATATATATTTTTAAAAAATCTGTGTCCCTTTAGGGGCTCCGTAGAGCCCCTTAAACGCTCTACGGAGCCCCTCATTTGTTCTGTCCTCAGTCACTCTACAGTTGTCGCGGTGGGTGAAGAGGAGGTTCCCGGCGTGTCACCGCGGCTGCACCAGAGTCCTGACTGACGCTGAGCTTCAAACACAGAGGGACACGATCAGTGCTATTATATTATAAGTCTGATATGTGATGACATTATTAAGAGTATGACATGAATCTGGCTTCATTTCACCACCTCACCGTCTGCGTCGCCAGTTCCCCATATCTTAAGTATGTTCCTTACGGGAGGGTCAGGGTTCGCGTGGAGATACGCAGATTTTTCGGTTAGTTTTTTCTTTTTAAATCCCAACCTTTGCGTGGAAGGTGGCTTGCGCATCTTTCAAGCCCTGTTTTGTGCGCAAGCAAGCTTTATAAATGAGGCCCCTGGTCTCTAATCTGAGCTGCTGTTAACCTGCGATTTCTGAGGCTGGTGACTCGGATGAACTTATCCTCCGCAGCAGAGGTGGCTCTTGCTCTTCCTTTCCTGGGGCGGTCTTCATGTGAGCCAGTTTCTTTGTAGCGCTTGATGATTTTTGCAACTGCACCTGGGGACACTTTTAAAGTTTTCCCATATTTTCAGACTGACTGACCTTCATTTCTTAAAGTAATGATGGCCACTCATTTGTCTTTACTTAGCTTCTTTTTTTTTGCCATAATACAAATTTTAACAGTCTATTCAGTAGGACTATCAGCTATGTATCCACCTGACTTCTGCGCAACACAACTGATGGTCCCAACCCCATTTATAAGGCAAGAAATCCCACTTATTAAACCTGACAGGGCAAACCTGTGAAGTGAAAACCATTTCAGGTGACTACCTCTTGAAGCTCATCAAGAGAATGCCAAGACTGTGCGAAGCAGTAAAAGGTAGCTACTTTGAAGAAACTAGAATATAAAGTGTTTTACACTTGTTTGTTAAGTACATATTTCCGCATGTGTTAATTAATAGTTTTGATGCCTTCAGTGTGAATCTGCAATGTCAATAGTCATGAAAAGAAAGGAAACTAATTGAATGAGAAGGTGTGTCCAAACTTTTGGTCTGTACTGTAGATATATTATCCTGATCAATACCTGGTATCAAATCGTCTTTTGTAGTCTGTATTAATTAAATTATCATTAGTTACATTTTCATAGGAACTTTTCACTAAACCCTGACGTAAAAATGTGAAACTGTATTTTATTTACTTATACATTGCAACCCTGGCAGAAAATAAGTGAAAATACTTTTCTTTTTTTTTTCCATCACTCCTCCAAATTCCAAATGTAAGCTTTGGTGATGCTTTTTTATACTTCCTTAACCAGTAATATGAGACAATGGCAAGCCGCAGGTGTAATACCTTGTTATGCTAAATTGCATTAAAATATGTCAAGATCTTCTGATCATACATAACCAAGCGATGAGTGAGGAGTGAGGATGCCCTGCATGCAATCACACATAAGAAACTCATGGGTTATACTAAGAAACAATCACGTCAGTCTCGTTATTATATTTATTTCTTTGTGCAGTGTTAGGTGCACATGCAATGCCCATGTGCTGTCTGTCTACGGCGTTCTTTACATCATGTTTCTTTAAAACGGCATTGCCTCTACACTTTTTAAAGCTTAAAAATTAAAAGCAAACACTTTCATAAAAAGATTCTTTGGATGTTCTTGATCTTTAGACGTGGGTGGGCCATTGGGGACATGTTTCATATGAATAATCCTTTGAACAGTTGCTGTACCTTTCACTGGGATCGCCCACAGAGGGCAAAGCTTTGCAAAAGTGAGAAGATTAAATCATATGTTCACCTAGACTCCCAGTGCCAGTTTTGTTTAGAGTTTAGCTTCCTTACTAACAGTCTGGAACTTTTCAGCTAATATAAACAATTATTTCCATTGGTTTCTGTTAGAAAAATAAAAAATGACTCACTTTGTGAACCTGATTGAACGCTTTTTTTTAAAAAAAAGCACATTTTTAGAGCGTTATCAAACACTAAAGATTACAGATGTTTTATAGAAGCTTAGTTGGTAAGCCTTCACATTCCATGTTAAACACAGTATGTTATGCAACAGTTTTTCATGGACATAAAACATAAAAAAAATAAAAGAATCACGTAAATACATCTGTATATCGGAGATTAAACAGGCACTGAAAAAAATAAAAATGAAAAAATGTCATGAAGAGTGTTTTTATGGGGAAACATAGTTACACAAATATCTACAATAAGTGAAGACAGTGTCCCTTCCAAAACTGCCATATTCAATGTGTCTTTTAGCGCACCTGTTGGACAACTGTAGCTTTACACAAGTTCAAATATCGATCATAAAAACTGCTCTGTCTTGAGCAGTGGTAAAAGTCATCTGTGGCTGCTACAGTACTTGCTTAAAGTGCGCTCTTCCTTTGGGTCCACCGAGGGAAACAAATTGTCAGCAGAGCAAAGAAGAAAAAAGAAGAAGTAAGCATGAAAGGGCAAATGAGATGTGCAGCTTGATAAAGAACTTTAATCAGTTTGGTGGAGGAGGCTTAACTTCTTCTAAGTAAAGTCAGATCATAGAAGAGGATAGATAGTTGATTAAATGTTGCTTCATAAAAACAACATAATTAAGAAAAATGCTGCCTGAACACGAACTGTGAAGTCTTTTCAATCAACACTATTACTGCAGTGCTACGGTAATGTTTAGATTCATTTAACTTTTTATATATAAAATTTACTTGCAATATACATGAGCTGTTTAACCATGGCTTTAAAAAAATGATTTTTAATTTCAAAGCAGTATTCTCAGTTTTCTACTGCAGTCCCTCCAATTCCTTCTGATTGTAGGTTTTTGATTGTAAGTATGACTAGCTGTTTCATCGTTACTACAGTATATTGTGTCATAAATGATCGTCAATTATGTGTAAGAAAGTAAGTAAGTAAATTTTATTTATATAGGACCTTTCACAGACAACGGAATGTGACAAGGTGCTTCACAAAAAATAAAACATCAATAATAACACAAATAAAACACTACAATAAAAGTAGAAATATGATTTAAAAACAAGACAATACCGATAAAAGCTCCTAGAATAAAAGTACATAAATTCAACATGGTGGTCATAAAACAAGCCTCTCACTACTTATTTTTAAAAGCTTGGGTTTTAAGTTTGCTCTTAAAAACATTGATGGAGTCCAGAAAACGTAGAGACAGCGGGACATCGTTCCAGAGCCTCGGCGCTACAGCCTGTAAGGAGCGATCTCCTCGCATCTTAAAGCGGCTACGAAGGACCATGAGCAGGCTCTGGTCACCTGATCTCAGCCTCCAAGATGGAGTGTAGCGGCATAGTAGATCCTTGATGTAGGAGTTTGTTAATATTTATAATGCCTAATGTATCAAAACTGAGCTAGCCTTCAACAAGTCGGTCTTCATGGAGCTGGTTCATGTGAACTACGGTAAATAGGGCCCCCTCAGTACAATCTGTGCAAGGCCTGAAAGACACCAGCGCTCTGGATCGAGTCCCATAATCAACACTTCCTCATCAATTATGAAGTGGTGCCAGGAAGCTCTGTAGCATCCCTGCAGTCTGTCAGGCTGGTGAACGACCAGTGAAATTGGGGTGAAAAGTTACTTGACTTGACAAATCACCTTGACCTTAGAGCAAGCCTCTGTGTTCGGTAACAGAAAACCACTTACATCTCCACATAGTCAAAGAGTTCTTCCGCGTAAGCATGGTATAAATGTGTACAGTGTATTCATATTTATGTATAGTTCATGGGAGAAGGGGTAAAAAAAAGTTATTTTTTTACTATTACTGTCGTCAGAAATGTATCATCGCAAATCACAAGGAAAGTGATGGTGGAAACAAAATAGCCCAAACGTGATTACATTGTGATACTTAGTAATGTGTTTAACTGATGTCCTGGCACAACAAAGTCAATGTCAATCGAAAGTTAATGATCTGCTTTGCTGTGGTTGACACGCACATTAACAAGTGGCAAACTTACTTAGACAAACGTCCATAGCTTTAAGTTTACTGCCAATAACTTCCTTGTTTTGGTGAAAAACAAAGGTTTTAAAACAGTGTGCCGAACCAACTTGGTAACTGTTTAAAAAGAAGTCAAATCACAATTATTCAGACATAACGCACCACTGTGTTATTGTGTGGTAAGCTGCAGAACGATGGTGTGATACTCGTCATTCAATCATCAGTTCAATTCAATGTCACTTATATACTGTTGCATATTTCAAAAACAAGTGCAACTCAAAGACGCAAGTTAGAACAATGACAAAATTCATACATGTATAAAATCAGCCATACGCTCTTTCAAGAAGGAAGATCCTAAGTTTAGACTTAAGACATGCCTGGTTCCACAGGAAAGCAGTGGGAAGCTCTTCCTCCCATTCTGGACTTGAACACGTTGGGAAGTGTGAGTAAACCAGCGGGCCGAGACCGAAGTGCTCTGGTAGGTTGAAGATGGGCCAAGCCATTTTTATATGTCATAGAGAGAATTTTGAATTGAATTCTAAACTGAACTGGTAAACACTGTAGTGAAGCTAGAACGGAGTGGATGTGATCTGCCTTGACAGAACCAGTCAGACTAAATAAAATGACTGCACAGACAAAATATAGCTGGGGAAGAATTCAGACATTGATAAGCATGAGGGACACGTTGCTGTCAGGCTGAGACAAATATGATCTAACTTTTATTGAGAAGGGAAAAGGACGTGTATTGTTTACTAGCATTCCAATATGTATTTAAAGAAATAAAGTCGACTCAAAACTACTTGAATAGTAAAGGCAAGGCAAGTTTATGTGTACAGCACATTTCAGCAACAAAAAAACACAAGGTGATGTACATAATGAAAACATGAAAAAGAAATCTCGTGAGTTTCAGTGCAGTGAGATAAAAAAGTTTTATAAATGGTAGAGTTACAGTGTAGTACTACATTAACATGGTTTAAAATTTAATTCAGAATGATTTAAATAATTTTGTCAAAGGCAGCTGTAAACAAATGACTGTTGTTGTTTTGCACTCGATAATGACCTCAAGGATAGTGTTTGGCTTTACGTATTCTGACAAAAATGATTGAAATCAAAATGACTGATTTATTCTAAATGTTGTTGGGTTTTTTTTGTTTAGTTTGTTAGTTTTATACATCAAAACTATTAAGCTTAGCAAAAGATCATAGTTTGCCAGTTTCACGTCACCTAGAAAAGTAATAAATAAACTTTTTGAATTAATATGAATAAATCTGAAACCTCCAACCTTTTTACAGAAAGTCCACATGCCAAAGTTTGTACTTAGACAGATTGCTGTCATATTACTTATGAAGGAAAAACATATTTAGTTTCGAGTTAAAGGGAAAGTTCGTTTTTTTACAACCTGGACCTTATTTCTGGCATTTTTTATGGTCGTATACTCACCCAGAGGTGTTTGGTGTCATTTGGAGTCCTTCGGAAGATATTAGGAGTTTTTTGCGAGCCTCTTCTCCATATAACGGTAGTGAACGGGGGCACTCGCGGGACACAGACGTTGCAGCGTCTAAATAACACATGATTGCCGCGAAACTCTTCATTTCTTTTATGAATCACTAGATCTGCTTCCAGGACCTGTTGTAACATTGTGGCGCTGTCTGTGTAATAAATAAAATAAATAAATAAATAAAAAAGACCTCTGAACTCATGACGTCATCTCTGTGCGCGCACTCTGTCCTCCGTTCAGTGAGCTCTTCAGCCGTATACTGTGGCTCAAAACGGTAAGGACGTCCATCATATTCAAAGTCGTCGTCCACAACCTCAGAATTTGACAAATATTCAGACATGTTTCAAATAACTAACAGTAAACTAACAGTAGCGAACTCCAGCTGTACACAGAGCTGTGTCTGGGACGCGCGCACAGAGATGACGTCATGAGTTCAGAGGTCTTGTTTACAAACTGATTTATTTATTTTATTTATTACACAGACAGCGCCACAATGTTACAACAGGTCCTGGAAGCAGATCTAGTGATTCATAAAAGAAATGAAGAGTTTCGCGGCAATCATGTGTTATTTAGATGCTGCATCGTCTGTGTCCCGCGACTGCCCTATGCGCTACCATTATATGGAGAAGAGACTCGCAAAAAACTCCTAATATCTTCCGAAGGACTCCAAATGACACCAAACACCTCTGGGTGAGTATACAACCATAAAAAATGCCAGAAATAAGTTCCGGGTTGTAAAAAACCGAACTTTCCCTTTAACTAACATTAGCATCAAACGTTGCATAGTTTTAGACCATTTAGAACTTCCGTATGGTTGGTTATTGCCTTACTTGAGGAAAAAAGTACTTTACCCCAACACTGTGTGCAGTGTATATTGAGATGTTTCCTGCTGCACACGGCCCAGCTGGGAAAAGCTGCTTTCACACAGCAACGTTTAAAGTCTGATTTGCTGGTCAGAGAGCACGCTAACTTGTTGGAGGCAAATTAGTGAGCAGTCGGCTGTCATCACCTGTACGTTACCTCGCAAAAACCCAATGGATATCTCACTATCCAGGGAAAAGAAAAGTTAACTTTTAGGTACGTACTGTACAACATGCCATAAAACAATACCAGAAGGCAGCTGCTTTCTACAAAACATTTTTTTAATCGCCTGCAGCTCTCTCAGTAGCCCACGTGTGCCAATCCATCCCTTTACCTGTGTTCTTTGCTTTTTTCTTTTTTCTTTTCATGTTCCAACCAATTTATCGTGCAAACAGCTTGCACCACTCATATCTTCCCTCGGAGCATTTTCAAGTAATCAGCTCCTGTTTTTCACGTGGTTATGCCTCATTCCTCTTATGTGTTTTGTTGTGGAGTGGAAAAAAAACAGCAATCTGCCAATTGAGAAAGATGTAATGTAGAAGCAACCACAATCTAACAAGTCATCATTAAGACTTCATCTCATGTAGTCAAATGAATCATGAAACTCTTTAACTCAAAGGATGTACATTTTCTATTTAGGCTGCTTTTAACCATCTGTTGTTTCAATTCTCCTTGATGCTTGAATACTAGACAATGCACTGACAATGATGAGCCATGCATAATTACTACCGACGGACAGCTCTGCATGCAGGGAAGCAGGAGAGATATCACTCCGTTAAATGGGATTCCACTCGCCTTGCACTGAACAGTTTCCTGGACCTCAATCCTGGATTAAGAGGAGAATCTCTCTGGCTTACAGTTTATGATGACCAGTAAGAGTTTTATCCTGAATGTACTTAAAACACAGTGGAAACACAGTGGAGCCATATTAAGACCTGCTCAGAAAAGATTGGAGGGATTTAGACCTTTTGAACGGTTAAAAGTTGAGGCATTTAGAGCACTTATCATTCACTCTGCACTCACATGGGAAGCTGACCTCATCCTGTGTGCACATCTAGTCATGATGATGGAGGCAAGCAGGATATGCTTTGCACAGAGGGATTAGTTTTCCCTGATAGCTTATATAGTAGCATTTATATCTCATTATACACTCATTTATCAAGATTCTTGCTCTGACAGATATGTCTGACTAGTGAGCAATATCATTACCTTCGTGTGGTTTCAGTGTTTTTATTTCTCCTTTGTTGTCTGTCTTTTCTTTTTAAATGAAACTATTTCCATATATTAGTGTGCCTCTGACACACCAGCCTAAAGTAAGGTGACACGGAAAATGTGAAGGATAATGTTTTTACTGCATTGAATTTAAGCATAGTCGGTACTATGTGTAAATGTATGTTCAGTTCAGAACAGTGTTATATATTCTTCAAATGTGCACGTTACATCTTCCACTTGTTGCTACTGTGCGAGTTAGTGCAGGGGACAACTCACTACTGTTCATCGATTATTAGCTTCATAACTGAAAGACAGAACAAGCACTACTCTTCATAGATTACTGTTTATAAAGCTAGTTTCCAAAAGATAAAAAGAAAAATAACGACAAAAAATAAACGCCACAATGACCAATATAACTGAAACTTGAAAAAGAAAAATGTCTCCTGTGATGGGGTGCTACGTTCTTTTTCTGCAATGTCCTAGCGCCACCTGCAATGTATTGTGGTTTTGCTGAAGCTGTAAGCAGCTCCACTACTTTCTTTTTAGTCATTTTTTGCCCTACCCATTCAAAGCACTTTCAAAAGCAATTTATGATACCTAACTGAAAATCATGTTGTTCCTACAAAAAAGAAAAGAGCAGGGGGCCTGTTTCAGAGAGCAGGCTTCATGGAAACGCTCAGTATGTTAAACGGGAAATAAAGGAAACCCACAGTCTTTTGTTTCACAGCATGAGGTGACTTAACCCTGAGAAAGAGGTTTAATTTAAGGCTATTTCAGCAACTGTGGTACCTTGTGTTCAGAGTCTGTTACCATGGTAATTTATGCTGTGAACGTAATATGGTTGAGAGCAGGTTATGCTCCACAAACCCTGACTTCTGTCTCCTAACCTTCATAGAGCTGAAACAAGTTTAATTTCATCAGGCAATCTGTATTATAACACACAATTTTTAGGACATCCATACACTGACTGAACAGACTGCTCTGGCTTGTATTTATATATATATATATATATATATATATATATATATATATATATATATATATAAATATATATATATATATATATATATATATTATTGTTAGGCCTACCATTGATCTGCACAGTTAAATAATATATATAGCCACTTTATTTTATTTTATTATATATATATATATATATATATATATATATATATATATATATACATGTGTGTATGTGTGTGTGTGTGTGTGTATATATATATATATATATATATATATATATAGATATATATATATATATATCTATATATATATATATATATATATATATATATAGATATGTGTGTGTGTGTGTGTGTGTATATATATGTGTGTATATCTCAGCTATTTGATTGATTTGACATAGCCTGTCAGAAAGGGAATGGTATACAACACTGCTGCTGATTACAAGATATTTGATTATAAGATTAAAGATTATAAGATATTACTTAATACGTTGTAATAAGACTTTACTTTCTTGTCCAGCAAGAAGATGGACAATTCAGCTGTGGCCTTGCGTCCTCTTTCATCTTACAGATCTCACCAAAGAGTAAAAAGCAGCCCGAGGCTAACTTTCTGTTGCTCGGCCACTCTGCATGCAGCCCAAGTGTAAACAACATTTCAAGATTTTTTTCTTTCATTTATTTAACACCAATGCCAAGATAAACGACCCAAGAATACCGAGATGGCAGCTTCTGACTGACAGAGCCAGCTAGCAGAGGGGTTGATATTGGTGTGATATGTTGCAATGTGTTGTCATGAGAATGATCCGGGCTGGACCACAACGTTTCTGGCCAATTGGGCACATTGGTTCAGTGGCAAGGGGTCCCATTCGCCCTGATGAAAGTCAGTGAAATGTCAGATGGACTTATGTAATGGATACATTAGAAACTGCACCCCAGAAAAGCCTGGTTTGACCTTGACAGAACCAGTGATGTTGATTATCAGTGCAGAAATGAGAGTTCACTGTAAGTTTAGTACAGTTTTAGTACATGCTGCCTGGCTCTACTAAAATTCTGTTTGGTGATTCTTTAATTTAATTTAATCTCATCAGAAAGAAAGTACCAAGTTCTAAAGTGGGTGTTTTCAGAGCACACCTCTTTCACATGCACCAGTCTATCTTTGGACACCCCCTTTTTTTTGCTATTTTGGATGAGCCCAACCCACCTACCATTGACGGATGGATTGTTAAGTAGAAGGACAAGGTCCGGTTATTTGTTGAACTCTTAACATGTCAAAGATATCTGCAGTGTGGCAGAATTTCATAAAAATAGACAATGGAAAAAAAAAGTTGAATGTAAACTTTGCAAACAACAGTTTGGATATCACAGCTCCACATCAAACACAACGCATCACCTGAAAACGGTAAGCCAACTTGCCCCGTCCGGTTTGACAATATGACCATATAAGAATTTAAATGTTTTAATCTAATAATTGTTTTTCAACTGAAGGCGCACCTGCCGCAAAAACAGCATCCACTCGCCAGACGTCTCTCTCTCTCTCTCTCTCCCCGAAAAATACTCACCGCCACCGTTTGACAGGCTGTAGAGTGTAATTAATTTAATATATAGCAAATCAACCCCCCCCCCCCCCCCCCCCCCAGCCCTACAACAAAGTTATTTTGGTGGACTTTTACTGAGTCCACCTTATTGGGACCTTATCACGTCCTCAGAAATAAACTCTCCAGAATATTGTTTACTAGCGAGGGAGGTCATATGCATATCTGTTCTTGTAATTAGAGCAGGTTCTTGAGAAAGGTTTGGTTTGACAACAGAGGTGAACCAAAATAACACCAATACTGGCAACCGGTGTTGGTGCTTTGCTTCATATTTTGTAACTTTGTCATTTTACAAGTCAAAGTAAGAGCAAATGTGAATATTTGGTGGGATCTCTCTCAGAACCAAACACAGATTCGCCTCTGTGATTCAACTGTACCTGTCACCTGTGATATTTTTAACAATATTAATAACCGTAGACGTAAAGCCAAGTTCTTATATTTTTCTGTTTATTTCTTAAAGATAGTGGAAAATAAATATGGATATCATTTAAACTTTGATAAGACGACAGGCCTAAGGATTCCTAACACTACATTGTAAATGTTTTAAACATTTCATAGACATTTTCTGCTTATTCAAAGATTAATGTCCCCTAAAAGACATTCAGAAATGCTTCACTTCAATAAAAAATTTAATTCAAGAAGTTTAGTCATGTCTCTATCAACAAACACATAGATTATATATGTCATGACTTGTGTTTGAACAAATCTGTTCTGTAAGAAGAGATTAATATGGCTTAAAGAGATGTTACTCCTATTGGAAGGCACAATATACCTCAATGTAAAAACGCAGAGCAGTATTTACGCGATCTATATACTTGTGCATTCTGTATTGAAGAGGAATACATTTCCACTACCAGATAATGGATTGTAGAAAAAAAATGAACATCAGATTTTCTTCAGAGCAGATTAAGTGACATAAGAGAGCATGGTCCAACCATGTTTGTTAGCGGAGACCCAGTCATACAGATGTTCCAGTAAGAACTATCTCTCTCTCTTTTGCGATCCCACTCTGGCTCCCACCCTCCTCTTTCTGCCTCCTTCCCACTTGCTGGCTCACAGCTCACACAGCTTGCTGGGATAAGGCGTCATCCACAGTGCTGCGATGGCAGATGGCAACTGGCTCAAAAAGGTTGGCACGTCATTGGGAAATGTGCTGCACCAAAGATGTCGTTTTTAATTAAAAGATTTCGATCTGTGGTGAACTGCAGAATGTTCGGGGGGGGGAGACAGACAGCATGTGGTCTGGAATACACGAAAATGATATGAAAGGGATATAAAGAAAAAGGTAGAGGCATCCCTCACTACAGTATACTGTATACTGTCTCATTGAAACTAAAGGATACAGCGTGGGAAGACATTTTGAACTAAATAAAGGATGGAAAACAGAAATTGAAGAAAATATCCATGAGGTTTGAACATGAAAGTACTACTTCTCATCCATCTGTCTTATGCACCAGTGAAAATATGTCACATCATCTGACTTTATTACCTCACACTCCAGACTTTTTCAGAAACTTGGATTTAAAGTGTATGGCATCACATCTTTGTTTAACAAGCACTTAGAGAAAGCTGTCTGCACCGGTGTTGTGACATTTGTCCTGAAACCACGAGAGACTTGTTTGCCCCTGACATTCAGGCTGGCCAGCAAACCTTTAGAATCAGATGGATGGAGTGTGAGTGCTATTCTTTAATCCAGGAGGCACCCACGCCAGATGGATAATAATGTACTGTATGAGGATCTTGTACCCACCAGAGATGATGACTAGCTCAGGGTGCACTGTGCCTAGTCATCTTAGAGTGCGTGCTTGGCTTTTAATGTGTTTGCACTTGTCGTGCTAGATTAAAGAAACAGCCACAAATCCTGCTCCAGACATACCGCATAACATGGTACATGTCAGGGTAGATCAACGGGCAAGTCCTGCTCCGCTGCAGAGACAGACACTTGGGCTGCCTCGTAGGGGTCGCAGGGGTCCACCAAGTACCTCTGTGTTGGTTCATTGAGGCACAGCTGCTCACATGTGGATTACTCTGTCAGTCTCAGGCATTCATCGATTTGACAGCAACTGGTTTTAGTTTGGGGCTCTCTGGAATTGTCTCAGCTACATCTTACATCTCACATGTAAAGGGAGATGAAGGCTCAGGGGGAAGAACAGAGGAGAGGCATGACTAGTGAAAGTACAAAGTGCTATCTACTCTTTTATTTTCACTGACAACTGTCTGTATATGCATGTACTAAAGCCCTCATATTTTTCCCAGAGTTTACCCACTTGTTTATTTTATCTGCTCTCTCAATTCCTAAAGGTATTTCTTTTTCATCATATGCCCGTGTTTTGGATTGTAACAAGACTACTAAAAAGATTCTTCCTCAAGGTGATTTAAAAAAAATATATATATATTTTAACATAAGTAATCCAACTCTACACAAACATTAGAATATTTGCAGCATTTCATGAACATTTGATGTTGTAGGCTTTACTTAATCTTGCTAACAAACTGACAGATGAATGGACATGCTCATATTGTATCTCTTCTAGGGCTGCAATGATTCCTCGAGCAACTGGAGTAACTCGATTACAAAAAATGATTGAGGAATTTCCTCTGCCTCGAAGCCTTGTTTAAATAAAAAATAAATTTAAACTTCACATTTCGCACGGGTTCTTTTTAATGTGACACAACGTGCTAACACGCATGTGTCTCTTATGAAGCTGAAGAAGACGGCGTTGCGCTTTTCGTAACGTGTGTGAACAGTTTAACTGCACAGCGCCGGCCTGGGACATCAGTGACAGTGCCAATGAGAAAACACAGCAAAGTGAAAGTAATAAGAGGAAGAGAAAGAAGATGTCGTAGGTGTGGAATTATTTCAAATTAAAAATGAAGTGGTCCACATGGTATAAGACTCTTGTTCCAAGTCCCGGTCCACAGCCAAGCATTTTTATTTAAACGTATTAGTTCTGAAGGTGAAGTTGTACAATTTAAATCCAGTGTTTAAGAATATTTTTTTTATTTTTGATACTTAGAAAAAAATAGTTTTATTAATGTTTAAAAAAATGTTAAGTTTAAAATATTTTTTTTAATTTTTATTGGAAAATTTAACAAACAGTTTACTAGTTTGCATAATATGTAAATAAATGTCAATTATTTTCATAAAAGAAACAAATTGGTTGTTTTTAATCAAGTAATCTGTCTTGTTTTCTATTGTATATTTATAATTGGGCTTTAATAAAGAAAAAGTAAGGGTGCTTTCACACCTGTCCCGTTTGGAGCAGTTGTTCCGGAACAGGGAGCGTTTCCCCCTAAAGATCGGAACGTTTGGTGTATGTGAACACAGCAATCGCGCTCTGAAACAGCACAAAACAAGCGAGCCCAGATCGAGGTGGTCTCGGCCCGATTCCATTCGAGACCTGAAACGGTTCATTTTTTTTATTTGTAGTGAGAACATAATCCACACCGCAACCGATACAACTCCATTCATTGTGTATGTGCGACCGCGGTTGAAGGAGAAGAGTCGGCGCAGCCTCCACCCCATTCTCTCCTATTGGACGTGCCGAGATGTTGTCCCAGCGCAGCACGGTGAAATTAAACAATGTTCAATTCGGGCAGGGTTTGTGCAGCGCAAACCCTGCGGCAGACGGCCTCTCGTCCGCCGCCGAGCTCCACTCTGCGCCGAGTGCACATAAATGAATGGATAAAGCCTGATTTATGGTTCCGCGTTAAATCGACGCAGTGCCTACGCCGTAGGCTCTGCATTGGTGTAACGTGGAACCATAAATCAGCCTAAAGCTGGCGGCTGCGGTCTGCGCTGAAAGGGGCGTGTTGTTTATCCCGGGAAGAGGAAACTCCTTCCGCGTTCATTTGACCAATCAGAGAGCAGCTGGTTCGCGCATGGCATTTGTTATCAGCTTTGAAACGGTACAGACGTTTGCCTTGTGAACACAAACTCCACAAACGAGAAACGAAACAACTGTATCGATTTAGCCACTGAATCGGAACAAAACAAACGGGCCACAGGTGTGAAAGCACCCTAAGTTTTATCCGAATAATCGATGGAATATTTCATAGAATAATCGATCACCAAAATATTCGGTAGCTGCAGCCCTAATCTCTTCGCTGCAGAAATATTGAAATTATATTTGCGCATATTTGTGATGCTGCTCCATCATATTTGATATAAACAAGACACACAAATATACTTCCTCAGCAAGGGAAGTGAAAAGAAAAGAAAAATCATAAGTTCAAGAACTCATTCAGCAATAAAATTGTGTACATACACGTTTTGGACAGTTGCCGCGGTAGCATGTTTAAAAAACGAAAAGGAATTTTAAAAGGCATGTCACACATAGGGCCAAACCGTAATTCTCAGTTCTCAAGACAATAATTTAAATCCACGGCAAAAGTCAAATGGTTATTCTATTATTTACTCCACCTCTTCAAGTTTCATGGAATTCAACTTTGTTGTTTTTGCTTCATCTTGCCAACAGACAAACAGACAAAGTGTGCGCATCTATTCGAAACCTCGGGTCTCATTTTGGCAGAGTAATAATGTAGGGCATCTGTTAGCACCTTCCACTGAGACCCATATGAGCTTTTTCTGCTCCAGTGCCCTTCTGATTAAGATGTGGCTATGTTTAGACAACTAAAACTACTTGGCTAAGGTCAGATCACCTTCATGCTTAAAGAAACGCAACTTCATTCTGCAAAGGTCCATTTGGCAAAACATTACAGGAGAGCTTGTTCATCACCATCATCGTCATCTTTTTTTTTTTTTGCTTTTATGTTATCATGAATTGGGGAGGTCTTGTGAGGACAAGCATCTAAAATAAATGCATATATATGCAAACATATGACGTCTTTTTATTGGCTTGAGTCTTACTTGAAGATCTTACAGTTCAAATGAAAATGAAACGTACTGTACAGTGCAAGAATAATTCTGGTATCATTTAAGTTTGTTGGGAAGATATACAGTTTTCCTACACGTTAGTACACACGCAAAAAGTAATGGTATTATCTTCCTTGTATACAAAATTAACTTAACAAAACAAAGCCACAAAGCCACAGGGAGGATTGGTCTATCTGTGTAATGAGCAGCAGGAGAGGTTTTTTAGCGTTTACTAGCCTGTAGCTTCTGCCATCATATAAAATAAATTACGAGAGTCAACCCTTTAATCTAATAATGGTAATATCATAGCTAATATTTTGTAATAAGTACATTTTCTGAATTAACTTTCATAAGATCATTCATTTCAGATCCTTAAAGGAAAAAAAGACCTCAAGTGAAGTTTTCCTCAGTGATTTGTGGAACCAGACATGTTCCTGTCGGTAGCAGATGGCAGTCTGATCTGCACACTGACAGCCCTCAAATCGCTATTGGCGCTAATGGTTGTGGAGTTGAGTGGGCACATTTGGGGTAACAATGCAGTCTTACATCCTCGTCTAATCACTGCAGTGCACTGCAACCTGTCACAATAATTATGACAGAACTATTGAGGTTTTTAGTGACAGACTCTGTGTCTCACCAGTGTTTCCTTTGATTGGCCTTCGTAGCGTGCAAAGTCATCGTCATATCTCACGACTTCATTACTTGGTGGCACAAAGCGATTTCCATCATCTGTGCTCTTCCCACTGCTTTGCGCCTAAAGGGAGTTAACACCATATGCGCATAACAATACCATGTCGGAGAGACAAGGTGATGTCACCTAAGAGCATCCTCTGGAGTTGTCACTCATTATAACAGCCAGCCTTTTAAGTGTTATGATCTTTGAAAAGCCTTATTGCAGATGCTGAATTCAGGTCAGTGCCATCGCTTCTTGCTGTGGCCTTTGAGGGGCATAGGCTATCTCTAAGTTGTTTTCCATGAGCTGCACACGGCTGTGAAAGCTTCACCCTGACGGTTGTCAAGGAAAGGAAATTGTGCAACAGTGTGAAAATCACAAGTCTTTCATTTCAAGTATTGTAAAATGCAAAAAATTTTTACATGAAATGTGCTCAATGCATCAACAAATGTAATTAAAGTCATAGATATGAATATATTTCTACTCAAAATTACAAAAGAAACACTTGTATAGAGGAGTGACATTTTTCATTATCAGACAATCACCTCCATCTAGGCATTTTATACCACAGTATCGCTGTCTAAATTCAAGAGTAAACACATTCTCCATGAAATATTATCACAGAACGTAGACATCAGATGAGTAGATTAGTGTTTTAATCTCACCGTGGATCTGAGTCATCTAGTTTCTGAATCCTTCCTTCAGCCTGCTGAGAAATACTCCATCTACTCAACTGTAAATAAGTGTTAACAAGATTATCAGATTATCCTACATCCGGGGCAGCCAATGACTGCTGGGTGCTAGAACTGCTATTATGAAAAAAAGAAGAAAAAAAGATAATTGTGTTAAGAGGCACCATTTTAATGCAAATTTCCCAAAGTCTGACAAAGCTTCAGGGCAGCTTAAAACACTTAAAACCATTTGCAGTATGAAAGAGAAATCTTGGGTTGCCCCTAAAAAGCCACATGGAATAGAAAGAGTTTGTTTGTAACTGGTCCTTGGATGGTTTTTATTAAATCTGCTGTCAAGGAACTGGGCTTAATGCGCAGGACATAACAGAAACAGATCTGAGAAATGTTTTATTGTTTACCATTACCATGAATAAATGCTGCACTTCACCGTATATGTAAGAAGAAATCATACAGTTACTAAATAGTGTAGACTGACATTTAAAATGGTTTGCCCGCTATAATTACACGCCACAGTATACCATATTTTCATTGGTTGTAGGTATCATTGATGTATTATTGTCATAATTTATGATGCAGGAAGTGTGCATTCATAAAACAAGAATATTCCTTTCTTTTTGTGGCTTATACAAGATTCACTGTCTTCGCTCAGGTATATTGACTAGATTTGGCTGAGCCAAAGGAGAAAATAAATTGGAAAAGCTCTTCCTGCCTCCTTCCCTCTGTCATCTTGGTAATATATATTACTATGCAAATTAGCCAGTGAAAACAAATGATTCAAGTAGCTTGAAAGGAAATTGTTATATTTAATCTTTCGTTGATGTGAGACAGGGTGAGAGATGAATAACGCTATTGGTGGAAGTGGAGATGGAAGTGGAATATCATAACTGTCTTGTCTTTGTCTCACTTACCCTAAATTTCAGGTAGCATTTAGATATTTTGTGACTTGTGTGAGCATTACTGATTTTTGAATAGAATGCTGCAGGAAGGAGGCCCTGACTAAGGTCTAAAGATAGGTGGGCTGTCATTGGAGACTGCCGTAAAAGTTCTGGAAAGGATTAACTTGGTGTTCATCGTTTCTGTTTGAGTTGTGATTGAGAAAGATCGTCAAGTGCGTTCTGGATATGAAACTTCAAAGCCAGTCTTCAAATTAACTCTGAGAAATGAAACTTCTTTCCAAAGCAAATATGTTGATTGGCATGTAGTTGATTTAGTTTTTCTGTCCAAACGCCGTGACAGCACCAGCCTGTTCCTTCTGTCTTTCTCCTCGTGTGTTGTCCAGTTTTTTTCCCCGTCTGTTTCATCTGTATCTGTCCCTCTGTTTTCCATGGTGTTGTTCTCAGCATCTTTGGCAATAATGCTGGCTCTCTCCACAACTTGTCTTCTCTCTGTTTGCTCACTTCTTTCTTTATTAACTGTCGCCTGCCTGTGAATCAGAAATAGCATGAATAAAGTGAAATTTACATGTCACATCAAGTGTTATGAAAGCTAAGGATGGGGGCAGGCCGACAACCAACACTTGCAGCCTGAATAATTACATAAACACAAAACTTGCTACTTTGCAATACAAATTACATACAGTCAGAAATTATTCAGAAACGGAGTTGAATCAGCATTGCAGCTTTAAAAGCACCTAACTAATACTGGGCAGGTCTCTCTTATTCTGCAAAAAAAAAAAAAAAAAACTGTGGCCCATGAAAATGTTATTGGATCCCCGGTTTAAGAACCGAGTCCCTTCTACTGTGTCAAGCATTATGGTGACTCATATCAACATCAAGTCAAAAGAAACTTATTTTCCCTTTTCCTATATATATATATATATATATATATATATATATATATATATATATATATATATATATTATGCTTATATAATATTACACACACATATATGTATGTATAAATAAGAAAGGAAAAAAGCTGTAGGAGATGTATGGTGATCCTTCCTTGTAATTCTTCTTTTCAGTTGTTTAGGATTAAGAATAATGATTCATTCTTGAAATATATACAAGACTGAAGCAGTTCAACAGTCCATGTTCATCACCGGATGGTTCTTTTTAGATTTTCAGACAGATCTACACAGCAGCCAGTCTAACCAAACACACGCACTCTGTGTGAACCCTCAGCTTTGTTATTCATGCACAAAGAGGTGTGGCTTTGTCCTGAGGAAAATAACCACAAATGTCCCTGGAAAATATGTGGTGATGACTTAAATATTTTATTTATGGCTCTTCAATAATTTTAGAGCAATCATCTATTGATCAGAAGGTCAGTAGCTTTACCCCAGCTTCCACAGTCCACATGTTTAGTTGAAGTGTTCTTTGGGAAGACACTGAACTTGTGGGTTGCAAAACCACCGCACAAAGGAAACCATTTCTATAGACTTGAAGTGCCATATGAATGTGTATAACTGTTTCTCATGCAGTGAGGGCCTGAGGGCTCAAAGGTCACACACATCTTGCAGCAGTTTCTGGCAGTGGCCTTTACACACTTGCATTTTCTGAGACTCCTCAATTTCATGATATTATGTACCTCAGATGTTGAACGACTTGAATTTGTTACTATTTACAGGTGAAAAATACACTTATTGATTAGGGGATTCATGGTTCTCTGATGAAGTTTGGCAAGCCATCAAATGGGTGAGCCACAAATCATCCCAACTCGTCTTCTTGGAAAGTCTAAGCCTTTATGGGGGTTTTTGGGGTTTTTTTGTACCCAATTTGACACCCTGCTGATCTCAGACTCCAGAATGGCTATGCCTTCACAAACATTTGTGTCCCTCTCGGCTTCCTTCCCTGTGTGTGTGTGTGTGTGTGTGTGTGTGTGTGTGTGTGTGTGTGTGTGTGTGTGTGTGTGTGTGTGTGTGTGTGTGTGTGTGTGTGTGTGTGTGTGTGTGTGTGTGTGTGTGTGTGTGTGTGTGTGTGTGTGTGTGTGTGTGTGTGTGTGTGTGTGTCGCTGGGGTCAAATTCTCGACTTTCTTCCTCACTTTTATGAAGGCTAGACTTTCTTTTTCACTTTCGTAAGTGCAGTGAAGTTAGACAGTGATACTGATAGTCTTGTAACCTTCTCATTCACTGCAGTTACGACTGAGGACAGTTATTCAAACACTCTTTTTAAGTAGATACAAGAGGATTGGATGGTTTATTTGCACATTAGTCATCAGAGTCATGCCTCATCTATCCAATGCAGTTTATTGGACAGAATTCCTATTTAAGGGATTTTTTTCTCTCTTTTTGCAGTTTAAAATATAAATCCATGATGAACTACTTGTAAACAGTATTTTTTTTTATTCTTTATGATTCTGTCTAGAGAAAAATAATGCACTCGGTGGCAAAAATACCATTAAAGCTTGTTATCTTTAATTTGTTAAAGGATTGCTTGTTCTTTTCAGGAATATGAATGTAAAGAAAATAAACATCTATGATGTATTATATACACCCACTGGCCCTTCATTAGTTACACCTGGCATACCTAACAAAGGGGTCGAGCCCATGTATTGTTTATGTTTGTCAGCTGGAAAGTGTTCAGACCAATTACTCTTATTTATGTTACTCTTATTTATGTTAAACTGTTACAAGCGTCATCTATAACCCCCAGAAAAAAAATGAACACGGACGAGGGGATGACATGCAGTGATGGAATTACCAACCAGCAACCTTGTTCACTGGCCGTCTTACAAGACAATGCAGAACATCAGTGGCAGATTGCAAATGTCAGATGTGCTTGATTTGATCTTTGTCAGATGATGCCAACAGTGGAAGCCAGTACACTAATGTCACTGCCATCCCCTTTCTGATATCTCTGCCACTGTCTCATCTCAACTCCCTCTTGCATGTCCCGCTTTACGCGAACACATGTGCACATGCAGGTGGTCTGGTCATAGTAGCGGCAACATCAGAGACAAAGTGCAGTGTTAATAGTATGGACAAAAGACGAGTGCGGACAGATATAGTCACTGCAGAACTTCAGATGTTGCCGTGGAGCTACAAAAGTGCACTACTGTGTTGGTGTTTTTTTTCCAATTCCCTTCATCTTTCTTTTGTTCTTTTATTTGTATCACTGAACTTTGTGTTGTCTGTGCTTGTATGTTTCTTTTTCTTTTTTGTTTCAATAAATATTAATAATAAATGATTAACTAGCAAAAATATGGAGAACTGAATTCTATACAAAAAAAACAAAGGTTGAACAGACCTCCACCATTTGATTTACATTTTTGGATACATATGAATGAAAATAACTTTTCACAGATTTTTGGAAACTGTTTGGCTGTGTTGCATGAAAATCCAGCAGCATCTTTTAGATGGCATTACTCTGCTCAGATGTTTTAAATATGTCTAACTAAATTTAATTTGATTGGCAGATGGATTCTTCTCTAGAGTCCCTCTACATGCAGAGGGCGTGCAATTGCATGGTCCTTCAGTCTCTACCGTGTGCACTGGACGAAATCTAAAGTCAAGCGTGAATACAGAGCCTGACAGACCAATTATCAGACGTACTCTCTGTTCTCCATCCTCACCTCTGAAGGGAAGCAGATGTGAGAATCCTGTCACTTTCACTTGAGATGATACAATGACAATACAATGACATAGACCAACAACAAAAGCCAGAGCTTTCACAGGGAATTGAAGTAGACAGAGTTGTAAACCCTGTATTGTCACACACTTTATCTTCTGGGTTGCCACATTTCAAGCTCCAAGAATCCACTGATGGAGTGTATAGTGATGTCAGTCAAAAGCTGAAATGCATCCGACTCCACTCACTCTTGAAGGTTCAAATGTCACTTGTGTTATGCAGTATGATACGTTCTGTCTCCATGTTTTGTATAACACAACTTGTCCTGAAATATTAACTCGGTTTAAGAAGACCTACCCAAACTCAAGGGCATCTCTTTGCTTTGTAGGTGAATGTAGTTCCAGCATGTGTCAGAGCCTTGACCAGGATGCTGTACTGTCCGTACTGCAGCGGCATGCCTGGGCTGAAACCCTGTCACAACTACTGTCACAACGTTATGAGGGGCTGTCTTGCAAACCAGGCAGACCTTGATTCTGAATGGAACCTTTTCACTGGTAAGATTCAACTCGACTGCCCTTGCACCTGTTTATTAATTTCTCTTTTCAGGTTTGTCTGAATACATTTCTTCGCACACTTGAGCTTCTTTTTTCAGTCTGCATGTTTCTTTTCCAAGGCAGTATCTTTGAATTGTTTTGGGAATCCAGTGAGCTATGTTAGATTTTGCTTTAAAGGCTTTGCAGAGACAACACTGAAATCTTACTGGTGCAACCATTTCCCCCCTTTTTTTGCGTCTGAAATGTTTGCTATTGCTGGAACCCTGGCATACTGCTTAAAGCTCTAGTCCCTGCTGTTTGGGATTGATAAAGGAGAGCAGATTCTAGGCAAACACATTTTCTATAGCGTTTCCAGCTGAGCTTGGTAAGTAATATAGCACTTCAGTCTGGCTGTGAGTAGCTGGCTGCTGTAAGCCCTCCTGTTAAATGGATACCAAGGATTCACATAGAGTGCTCCCTCTGGATCTTAGTAGGCCAATGCTTTATTTGTTATGTACCCCAATCTCATTCTCCCACACACGCTAGCAGATTTCACTCTCTCCTTTTTTTTTTTTAAATGGGGCAACATTTTTAAGACATATCCCTGAAGACTGTGTCAAGTGAACTGCACTTCTAAGCTCTTGGCTGTTTTTTGACAGGCTTGTCAGTTGAGAAAGCGTCAGATGACGCACCGTTTGTTCTCTCCGATGGCACATCTGAAGTCTCAGATCAACATGGGCCCTTGTGCACTAAATGAGATGTCTCACAGCTTTATGACACGTGTTAAAAAGCTAGTGTTTTGTTTGGTTGTGAAGAGGCAGATCTATTGCCACAAAGGGACGACATGCTTGACAGTAATAGGAAAAGCTGTTGTTGCAACTGAATGATGAACCCGGTAAGTCAAGATGGGAATGAAAGGAAACTGGATTTTTAATTCGGCAGTTTCCCCCCCTTTTTATTTGTACAGATTTGTTTTTGCCTTTTGCAAATGACAGTGTTTTTGAGAGTGTCAAATTTGAAATGAACCCAAGGGATGAGTTTTTTTTTTCCCAGCTGACATTTTGTATTCATTATCTATTGCTAAAGGGCTTTGATTTGCTTACTATGCAGCACACAAGAAATATTGATTTCGCTTTCAGAAGCAAATTCTAAATGTATCACAGGTCAGCTTTCACCAGTGAAGCACATCGTTGCATTATAGAAATCTGTGGATTGGACTTGCATACAGACTGTTATTGCCAGTTCTAAAATCATCACATATTAGAGAAGATTCAATGAGAAATGGCCTTCAATTGTTGAAAACCCTCAATGACATTTAGAAAATGATTTTGCTTGTATTTAAATGTCACTATTGACACCAATGAATGGTAAGACCACAGGAGAATCGCTTTTTATTTAGTTTTGAATTTATTTCGTTTTGAAAGGACAAAAAAGATCAGGTTTTTTCCATCCACCTGACAGAGATGCAAAATATTAAATTGTTGCCCTTCATTCATTTTAAAAAATGGTTAAAAAAGTTAAAGCCCTTATTTTGTTGTTACATTAGCATAAGTAAATAAAAATGCACTTCTATCTTCACTGCTGTTTTTTTTCCCATTTGAGCTGGTTTTTTTAGGGGTGGATTGAGCTGCTCGACTCCAATCCTCCATTCACTTCAGCAGGAAGTACATCTTTTGAAATTGGTGTGACAGATTTGCGAATCAACTTTCAAGGTGCAGCAAATGCAGCATGATGTGATACCGGGTGAATATAAAGAAGGAGAGCCTGGATAATTCTACTCTGTCCTGCATCTGCAATGCAACTGCAGGAACCTAAATCACTAACTAGAAGAAATATTCTTTAAACTTTGGAGGCTCTGAACAAAGACTTTTTGAGTTGACAGCCACTTAACTCGATTCATATTAAGTTTACTTAGTGAAATGAGATTCATATCATTTGTATTCATTCCTAAGTTTTTAGTTCATCAAGGCTCATTTTGGTTATTTTAAAAACACATTTCTCATTGTACCACAAAATCTGTGCATCTTTGTTGAAAACATACATTTACAGTAACTTCACTTACAAAATGAAGACGTTCCACAATCAAACCAGGCAAAATCTTGTCATCAGCATTAATTTCCTCAGTCTGTGCGTGGACTTGAGTGCAACACAAAGCACTAATATACTGTGCCATCTCTCAACTATCTATACCCACATATTGTTGTTCAGGGTCTCAGGAATAACTTACTGTACGACCAAAGTAAAATTGTGTTATTTAAATGTCTCACACAAACAAAGTGAAATAAAGACATGAAAAGAAAATGTTATAATGGTTGCTATGACAATACTTTTAGAAGGAATTCATCCATGACAAAGAAATGTTGTCTTTACCAGCTTTTATGTACATCTGAGCATTTGTTATGCCATTTATGTATTAAAGGAAAATTTGAGTCTAAGTAAATAGTTTTTCTTGTGGTCATGTGAAAAAGAAGATATGTCTTCTTTATAAATTAGGTTGTTTGTATACAATAACAGACATGACTGCCCTTATAGATCTAAAATTAGATGCAGAGGCAGTATTTGAAAACTTACCCACTTAAGCAACATCGAAAGATAAATCATCTTCCTTAACAGCAATAACTTAAAATATGTGTTTTTCACTCTCAAACATCACTGGGATTTTGTCCCACTTTACAAGGCTACGTCAGTTTATTAGCATTGCTCAGCTTCCTTCAGGTCCAGTCACAGCATTTCATTCAAGTTAATGTTTGGTCTTCGGGTCATTGAGACCTTTATCCTTTTCTTTTTCAGGCATTCTGTTGTAGTTGTGATGGTGTGCTCTTGATCTGTCAACTTAAATTAAATGTTACTTTGATACAAAGAGGACTTCATGGTTGTCTCAAAGACCGCAAGGTGCCCAGATACTGTGGCTTGAAGAAAAAACCTGTCCATTCTGCTCAGAGGTGGTGCTAGAGTCTCTTGGGGCCAAGAATTCAGAGGGGGCCCCTCCAACTAATTAATTAACCTTATATAATAATCAATCTGACAATAACGAAACATGTCAAAGAAAAGCATTTTTTTAAATAGTGCACATTTGGATTGTTTGGAAATAAAATATAAACACCACTGGGACACATCACACAATTGTCTCCATCCGCACCTTAGTAGCATTTTCAAAATGTCTTGCTATTGAAGTCTATAAGTTGGCATTCTTAGTTTGGCAGTTAAACTTAACTGTACAAAACTTTTATTTGAAAGCTGAGGAACAAGTTTTGCCCCAGATGGCTACTGTAATTTACTTACTTTTTACTGAGTAAACAAGTTGATTTAGTTCAAGTATTATCTGCACTACTTACCACTTTCTTGATACTTTTTTCTCGGCTCCTCCCGTTTTTTTTGTTTTTGTTCTGAGGAGGGGGGGGGGGGGTATTTTTGGCCATTCATTTCTTATTGCCAAATGGATAGCTTCTCTTCATTTCGAGAGACCCGTCCCATCAGGTTTGTAGAATTCCCCCCCCCCCCCCTTCAGGCAGACCAATGTCATTGCAAATTCTCCTTTGGATTGCAAATTGTTGCGATTCAAAGATGGTCGGCCCTCGGGGTTCCCCTCTGGCTCCGGGCCCCAAGCATTTGCCTGGTATGCACTTTGGCAAGCTGCACCTCTGATTATGCGAGCAGTGTCCAAGCATTTATTTTTTCATTCATTCATGCTGCCCTCACATGCACAAAGCAGTAACATTCCAATTTCTGTTCTCAAACTGTTTTTGAACAGTCTAAGTCTTTTCTGACAATTGATATCTCAGAAATCTTGCAAAAAGCCACAATTAATTAATATTCCTATGGGGATTAATAAAATAATTTTTGAATTGGAATTTTTAAATCTCCCTTGCAAGGTAACTGAATATGCACTGAAAATGCAAGTTTATGATGGACTATGGTTCTTAAATGCAGATGTTTGGAAATAAGACTGAAAGCTAAACATTTGCAGTTAACGGTCCAAGAGTGCTGCTCAAATACATGCTGGGTTTTGGGCGTGACTGAAACTGAATATGAAATCATTAACATTATGAGTACAAGTCCTATATCTATTGTCTTTACTAAATAGAAATATGAGCTGAAATCACTGCAAAAACTATGGAGAAAAAGCTGCAAATATGGGAGTTTATTTTTTCTTTTTTATTCTTTTTTCCCTGAAACCAACTAAATGTTACAAGCTGGCTCATTACCATTTTACTTTACTTTCTGTGTAAAACTGCAAGATTATGATTGGCGGTGGCGTCTTTTGTCAAATGAGGTAAGTGTCAGAAGGTAGAGGATGAAGGTTGAACAGGTGAGCGTATTGAGTCCGAGGCACATTTAAAGCTCATCTCTGTCAAAAGGCAAGTGTGAGAAATATGGTTTGAAAGGCTTTTATATATTCTAGCCATCCGTTATCTATTCCTGCTTCAATCCTTTCCAGGGTCCTGGGGGTCTTATCCTAGCCGTTGACAGACAAAAGGGGGGTGGACCCTGGGCATGTCCTCAGTCCATCAATGGGACATAGTTATATGGTTTATTATGTAATTCCCATCAAATCCCATTTCTTTGACATGGATCTTTACCAGTATTGAGGAGTAACTATATTTCAATGCTTGTCATAAACGTAATTTAAACCTTAACATGCTGCTGTATTTAGAACTAATCAAAATAATGACATTCTGGGTTAACATTATAGACCAAGACAAGACATTGTAATCTTAAAAGCAGGGTTTAATAAAGATAAAACACATTGACAGCACTGTACTAAACTCAGGGCTTTTCTGTCTTCTCAGATTTTGCCCTTTTATGTTTTAACTCTTGTACTTAATGTAACTGCACTCGCATACATGTTATCAGCTATTTCCAAACTCTCTCTCTCGAACATGACCTCATATGGCTGATTTTTTTCTTCTGCTGATTCATTTAAGTATAAATAAATAATTTGAGAGTTCTCATCATTTTTGCCACAAAATGTCAATATTACTTTAAAAAAAAGAAAGTAGGTATTTTTACTATGATTGTTATAAATGGATTATCTTTTGGTGATCAAGAAACATATACTACGTTTGTATTTCCACGGTATTGTGCAAATACTTCTGTGCTTTCATGAGTAAGCCTATTTGTTGGTTTTTATGGCTTTCAATCTGTATTACAACATTAATAAATAACAGAATAAAAAAAGGAATAGATATTATTTTGTTAGGAGCCTGTTTTCCTAGTGACCAGTGTTCTCCCAGTTTTTTTTCTCCTATCAAAATAATGCAGATCTGGAGCTACTGTGCAAGAGAGCACTGTAATTCTCATACAAATGTTTTGATTAGCGCAGTATAAAATGGCTGTATTTTCAGTACTTTAAAACAATCCACCTATATCACAGAAAGCACAGGTCCTTTTGCATGTATCAGTGCATTGCAGAGATGTATTTCTAGCAAATACCACAGAATGTACAAACCAAATTGACAAAAGTTCCATGAGGCCTCGACCATATTCACATTTCAAACATTTACAATTACACATTTTTTTCTTAAACACTTAGAAAGCGAGGGTGGCAAAGGGCAATATTAATTTGGTTGCATTTTTTTGCACTTGATTACCAACAACTATATCAGCAGGATTTATCTGAGCCCTCTACAAAGTATTAAAATATATTTTAACATCTCCAGACCAGGGTTATAAGAATTAATTCACTAAGTGCTCTGTAACATCAGGAAAGGCAATGTCTTGACTTCCTTAGAAAAGACATATAAAAGACTAATATGTTACTTATTCTTTTCTTTTCTGCCGACCTCAGCATTGCAAATCTTGCCAACGCTGAGCTTTTTTGCTGAAATTAGTATAATCTAGCAATTATGACCTTTGATGTAGCTAACTTACACATCTTTGCCGTTCATTCAAAGTTACAGTCACAGTACAGTAGTTTATCCTGTTTAAAGGTTACTGTGAGACTTCATGCCCTCCAGGCGGAAAAAAGACACCATCAATGAGAATGAAGCACAAGACTCACCTACTGGAACCAGAGTGACTCAAGCCACACTGGCTCTTTGTGCAAGCATGTGTATGTGTGTGTGATTGTGCATGCGTTTCAATATTTAGGGAACAAATTAATTTTTTGGCCAGTATCAGATCATCAGTCACCTCCATTCATGACAAATTGACCTAGTTCTACATCATGACATAAACATCATTATCATTTTTCTTGTCAGCACATTGTTATAATGCCCTCAGAAAGACAGAGAGGAGACTAGAGTTTTTCAGGTTTACACCATGATCAACACAGCCTTTGACAGGGAAATGACACCAGTGTAGCATCACGGTTTTAGCTACAGGTGGCCAAAATTAATGGCCAAAGTTATTTTCCCAAATAGCCATTTTCCAATCTTTGCAAACTAACTAGGCACAGTGGGTGCATTGAGCTTTAGATTCTTCCTCATTAGTCAGTACACGTGAGCTTGTAGCCTGGTAAGAGGAATGCTCAGCATGTAAAGAGTCCATCAAGCAACTTCAGTCTTCTGCAGAACCAACAGCCAAACAGGAAGCAAATCATCAATTTGTGGGATGATAATGATATTTAATCCCTTTTTCCACAAGTAATGTGAAAATACTCTGTTGTGTAGTTTATGCTCTTTCTAGGTGTGAAGGTCCAGGCCCATGCTATTCTAGAATAACGTAAATTAACATCTCATCAAAGAAAAGAAACAGGTTAATTTCTTCTGCTACGCTTCTTCAGCTGCACATCCTTATTCATTCAGCTCACAGTCGTCCAAAAGTAAAGGAATTACTGTATATTAGAATATATTAGAACTGCAAGACAGCAATTACCTTTAAGAAGCAATTGCAGGGAGATTTGTTTTTTCTTTTTCCATGATTTATGTGGTGTATGAATACTTTCAAAAGTGCATGTTAATGCACCGCGACAAGCCAATCATTATACAGTTACACTCAGGACATATAACAAGATTTATTTATCCTTTAACCCTGCATTCACAGCAGAAGCTTCACGAGCATCATAAGCAGCCGGCAGCCATTCATTTTCAATGGTCACTTGCTACAAAGGTCGTCTGGCGCTTAAGCACCGGCGCGATGCCAGCGACCAGAGCGTCAATTTCAAGTTGAGAAAATCTCAACTTTATGCAAATAAGCAGCTGCAACGCCAAATCAGCATCCAATTACAGACCGGGTTTCCAGAGGCGAGAAGCCTTGCCCAAGGCGGGAGAAACAGAATACAAAGATGGAAGAAAAACTGATAATCACGGTCTCTGGTTTCCCACAGTTATACAATGTCTCCTTATTTATACTATTTTTTTATTATACTATATTGTGGTCACAGATGGACCGATGGACCGGGCCCTTCGCTTCGTCAGTAAATGCACTGCTGCAATACAAAGGTTTCCCAAAGTCGGTCCATGGTGAAACAGGAAACCCAAGATGTACACACTATATCTATCTATCTATCTATCTATCTATCTATCTATCTATCTATCTATCTATCTATCTATCTATCTATCTATCTATCTATCTATCTATCTATCTATCTATCTATCTATCTATCTATCTATCTATCTATCTATCTATCTATCTATCTATCTATCTATCTATCTATCTATCTATCTATCTACGCACATACACTTTTTTCCCTCCACTTCTGCATCTACAGCGCAGCTTGAAGCGACTGCTGGTGATACTTAAGCTTCTGATGTGAATGCACAGTAACTGTTAAGTTATATTTTACTATATAAAAATATGAGGAAAGTTATGTGATCTGTCAGAACGGTCAAAGTCCCCCACCCGACCGAATGCACCGTGTAGCAACTCAAAACACATTATTTCTCCTAATTAAGATGCAGACTTGTGTTGTTCTCTGTTGAGCCTTTTTGACACTGCCATGTAAGTGATCCTCATTGATTTTATTTGCTCATCTCTTTTTAATTACATAGATTCAGTTCTTATGTAACCAGACCTCCCCACAACCTGCCAAATCCATCCATTTTCTATACCCGCTTTATCCTGTACAGGGTCACAGGGGTTTGCTGGACAGGTCACCAGTCTATCACACGGTCACAGATATTGTATAGACAAACAACCACATATGCATGCAAGTACCTGGAGAATCCATGCAAACACAATGAGAACATGCAAACTCCACAAAGAAAGACACCCAGGAATGAAACCAGGAACTTTTTTGCTGCGAGGCAAAAGTGCCTCGAGTCATCCATCCACTTTCTTAGACATTACATCTGTAGGCCAGGTATCTTACATCTAAATAATTTCACTCAGTCCTCATGACCACATTATATTTTTGAACTCCCTGGCCTTTATCCATCTTTGTTTTTCTTTCTTTCTATATTTTTGTTAAGACAAGATATAGATAGACAAGACATGTCAGCATTAGTGAGCATACAGTTTTGCTCAGTTAAACATTTCTATATAATTTAATGCATTTGCTTTACTCACACTGAATAGTAACTGAATTGTTTGATAAGCCACAGCCAGTTTTATCACCTCAACATAAGGATGGAAAAGGGAAGCAGCTGGAGGTCATCGCTGGCATAACTGTAAGGCATTCACTCGACAGGAACATATTTGTAATATACGTGTGTCTAACCAGTCGTGCGTCACAATGCACCTCATAACTGCTCCATACGTTAACTTAGCCAATACATGTTTGTTACACTACATAACGTGGGGAGTGCTGTTGGGGCTGCAGCCTCCTCATGGTGGTGGCGCGTGGCTCTAGGGTATAGCTGTCGTATAGCCCTAAATCAGAGCTCATTAAAGCCTTATTATTGGTGGCAAGTGAAAAACATACAAAAATACTTCACTTCACTCTCATTTATAATTTTGGTCTTTGGTGTTTTGGCATCCTAAATCCTATTGAACTACAAAACTTAGCTATTCATGCTGTCTCATTTCTATGTGCTGCTAAATTTGCCATATACACCATCGTAATACCAAATACCTTGTATTGTGGTGTAATTGTTTAAAAACATTCAGTTTAAATGAATCTGAATGAGTTGACTGTGTGTCAAGTTTATGGGGTTTAAAGTAATGATGCGCAATAATGGACAGCTGTATGAAAGACCCCTTGCTTCAAATAATCTTCCAGTATGCCTTTGCCACACTGCCTTTACTAAACAATCTTCTTAGTCAACTTTCTTGATATAATCTACCTCCCCTGACAGTTTGAGCAACTTCAGTGTAAAAAGATACCACACTTCATGTACTGTAGAACAACAGACATTTAAGCCTTCAGATAAGCTTAAGAGATTCAGACACGTATAACTGAAAGCCAGTAGAGCTGAAAAAAAGAAAAAGAAAAAAAAAACTCCCATAAAGAATTCTTTGTCAGGGCTGTAGCTCCACTCCAGTTGTAAGGGTTTGAGAAAATGGTTGAAGAGACTCCCTAAAGACAGATAAGTTGGCACGGTTTAAGACTCCTGCAATGGATTCACCTCTCCCAGCTGTACGCTAGGGATATGGTTACTGGAAATGTACTCTTGCGTCTTTTAGCACAGTAGCTTTGGCAATGAAAGACTGGATTGTTTAAGTTGGAGTGAAAGTTTTAGTTTAGTGAGCTTTATTAGCAGATATGTGAGTTTTACATTCCATGTCTTTTAAACAGACATACAGTATAGACCAAAAGTTTGGACACACCTTCTCATTCAAACAAATGGGGAAATGTGTCCAAACTTTTGGTCTGTACTGTACAAATGTGAATAATGTTACTTCTATGTTAAAATAATGGGTTATTGACTTGGCCTTGCAATTATTATGTAATAGTTTCAACAGCTTTTAGAGCTGATCACAATTGTTATAGCTGACCAACATTTTCTTTTAGCAGTTTTTCAATAACATTTCTTATCACAAGAGATTTTGGCTGCCGCTCACTCAAATTTAATCCCATTTGGGAGATTCTTTCTATATCCTAAAACAGAGTTTCCCAGTCCTGTTGCTCTGGGCACGCTGCCCTGCGTTTTTTCAGAGGTTTGCCTAGTCAAACACACCTGATTGGATCACTGTCAGCTTGTCAAACATCTTCACAAGTCTGTCAAAGGCCCACTAATTAGAGCCAGGTGTGTTAGAACGGGGCAGCATCTCAAACGTGCAGGGCAGTTTCCCCCGAGGAGCAGGGTTAGGAAAAACTGTGCTTAGATATCCTCAATGGCTTTTATTAAATTAAAAACCCTACACCGTGACATGTGCACAAACAGGCTTTAACACAATTTCCAAGTGACAGCCCAATGTCTTTGAGGAGACAATTTGCAGGTTTAAACCGCCCAACCCAACTTGTAAAACTTTAAAAAACATTATTTATGTAATAAATAGGCTATGCAAAGAAAAATCCCGACTAATTCAATGACTTTTAATCGTCATCTACATGTGCTTGCTTGTAACAGTACTATTACTGAAGCAACCAGGTTATTTGGGCCTGTCTTGGGTTATTCTATTAATCTATATTTTTAAGTGATACATCGTACGAAAGATTAACATGCAGTTTGGCACCGTTCCAAAAATGCATCACCTTCTGTTCATTACTATTGCAGAGACATAATGTGTTCGTAATCTCATTGCATGCCAGTGTGTTTTCATTCACTGAGCCCTTCAAAGAAAGGTCAGTGAGCTCTGTGGTCTGTTGGGAAAAAAAATTAATCCATGGCTTTATCCCTGTTATTTTTTGTAGGGCACTGGTAGGGTTAGGGAGTTTTAAGTCATCTGCATGCTTTGTTGTTCTTCTTTGTTTATTGTAGGGGGAGTCACCTTTTAGAGCACCTGGATTTAAAAACAACCTTTAAAAATGTATGAAACAAACAACTGCTTGTATTTTTGTAGGCTCACTTATGCAATCTTGGAAGATGCTGTCGGGCACTTATATGCTTATGATTTACAAAAGGAAAGAAATGAAAAGTCACAGCGAAGTAGACTGCACATCAAAGAGCCATGCTGGTATTTTTAGGTGACATGCTCACTGTGCAAAAAAACAGCTTATTTTTTTTTCTTTCTATCGCTCTCTCTCTCCGCTTGTCAAAGTAGCAAGGAAGTATTCAAGAAACTGTGTATGTGGATACCTCACTGTGTCTCTGCAGACAGTTTCTTGATACGTCCTTGCAATTTTTTGTTTCCTCTGATGGAGCTACTGACCACTGGCCATTTTAATTATGTGGTCAGGAGCAGTACTACAGTTTGCCCTCACAGTAATCGTTCAGGTTGTTGTTTTTTTTACAACTTCTTGTATTTATCGCCAGTATTTTTGGTATGTGGCAAAACAGGACTTTGATAGTCAAATGTGAATTATTGAAAGGTGTCTTGATTATACATGTTGACATTCTTGTGAGTCGTTGGGTAGAATTTTATTTACATGCATTGGTTAGCAATTTTCTTTTGGCATTAGGGTGATTATTTCTAACACAACAGAATTGTCCCTCAGGTGGCTGATATATATATATATATATATATATATATATATATATATATATATATATATATATATATATATATACACTGTAAAGGAAATATATTACGGAGGCAAATTCCCTGAACTCAACTAAACTGAGTGAAAATTAACACAAAAGAGAATCATTATTTGATTTAAAAGTAAAATATTCAACTTACAAAGAAAAAAAAGATAGGTCAGCATCGCTTGAGAAAATAATGAACCAAAAAAAAAGATGTCTAATTCATATTTAAGGCAGTGATATGCCTTTTAATTTTAAAGACCAGGTCACACACGATGAATGTGAAAACCCTCATAGCTTACTGAGCCGTTTCTGTTCATTTTATTTGACACTCTCATCTATCCCTTGACTTTATAGCGGTAATACACAGCATAGTAAGATTTGTGTGCGTGCGTGTTTCATGTCTCTTGGGCCAGTCTGGCTTCTGTGGTGTGAACCAGTCAGATATTTTACACCTTTGTAATCTGAAAGGGAGGCCGGGTCAGTGTACTAGAAGAGGAGTCATTATTAACAACTCTAGATCCATATGTGGATTTAGATTTTGCATTAGACTAAATTATATGACCTAGGTTAATATAAATAGAATGTCAATACGCGCTATCCTTAAAAAACTAGATCATGAAAACCAGTAATGTTTCGCATATAAAGTTGTAAATGAAGTGACGGGAGGCACAGAGACAGTTTGTCGTCATTGGTATTCCAGATAGTATTTAAATGTTGCCATATAGAGGCAGTTTGTATGTTATAACTGATTTCACTGTTAGGATGAATATACTGGTTTTTAGCAGAAACTGAGTGTGTTGTTGTCATATTTATTGATCTCTGCACATTTCACCACATCCAAGTCAGACTGTCTGTGCTGTGACCGAAAGAAAAAAAAAAACAATTTGCTCAACCAATCAAATGAGAATCTTCTAACACAAATGTCTTTGAGTTTCTAAAAAAGTTATGAAATTACACATTTTCCAGATCTTTTTTTTTTTTCAATTTTGTTTGTAACTCGAGTGGCCTTTATTTCAAAAGTGGCTAGACAGGAAATGGGTAGAGAGAGGGAGGAGTCGCCTGTCGGTCTGACGCAGTAAAGGCCGACAGGCCAAGAGACAAACTTGCCATCTGCACGAGAGCAATAGCCTCTACATATTGTGCCCCCGCTCAACCAACTGAGCTATCCGGTGCCCACACATTTTGCAGATCATTTTAACTCTTCCTCACTTCTTTTCCTGCAAGCTTATTAAATTTGTTAATTTATCACAAATTGAGAGATAAATGATTGATGCTTGCTTCAAGTGACTCAGTGGGAGGTTTGTGTGAACTGCTCCACATTCCCGTTGGAGAAACATGATCTGACTCTTATATTAGAAAATAACCAAACATGTGGCCTGGAACAAAAAAATAGATAAATAAATGAAAGTTGGCACCATGCATCCAGCAGTAAAAAAAAAAGTAAGTCATTTCATCCAAATGTGTCAGTCAGTAGCAGGATGAATGAGTTGGGCTGCACATCACCGTTTAATTTGTTAATAAATAAAAAGACACAATTAATTTAAATACATGCTGCTGAATTCTATTAAAAGATGAGACATAATGAATGGCAGTAGCAAACATGCATCTATAAATTATTAAGCTGAATACTAGATATTGTGGCGGATAACTCAATCTACAGAGAAGGAGACATTTGAAATTGCAATAAAAGCAGTATTGCATTCAAAGTCATAAAGTTGACCAATGTGGACTGAAGGGGACAGAGACGTTGATTTGAATGTAACGTCTTTAAAACATTTTTTTTTTCAAAGGCATTAAGTAAGGCATTGTTGATGGTCACAAAACCTGTTGTCAATGGACAATTCGTTTTATCTTTGAATGTAATCTCGAAAAAAATAAAAAGTTAACTCTGTTATGTTCTGACTTCAGATGAAAATATAACAATTCCAGAATACAATTATTATGTAAATCCTTGTAAATAAACTCTCACAGACAGTCCTGTCTGAAAATATGATTTTACTTTCAAAAAGAGCAGAGGCCAAGTGTATATATAGTGCCGAGTGTAATTATGTTTACACACAGACCATAGAAGCAGCTTCTTCTACACACAAACTGGTGTTCTTAGTGGGAATGTGTGCACCTCCAAAAGTATTTTTTTCGTTGAGCACTTCAAGCCTCAAAACACAGACATGGGAATGGTTTTCAGCAGTATTTCACATCCAGCCTTTGTGTATAGCGGTGTAATACAGGCTCAAAGGCAGCTCTGCTGGAGCCGATAGCTCTCCCAGGTGAAAGGCAGCGGACCAGCCTGGACAGGTCGCCAGTCCATTGCAGGGCCACATATATACGCAAACAACCATACAAGCTCACACTTATTTTAAAATAAGTTCTCTTTTTTAAACTGTATTTCTTATCCTTTTGTATTATATAAACGTATTTAATTGTGGGTGGGTTTTCTTCGGGAGCCTCTCACAGTCAAAAACCTCCGTGTTAGGTTAATTAGTGAATCTATTTTCCGAGGCACTGAGTGCGCGGTTGTGGAGAAAGTGAACCTGGAGATGTGGTGACGCTCTAGAGTCTAGACTAGAGCATGGAAACAGTTCATAATAATGGTATTGAACAGCATATACTCTTATAAACAAAACAACCTTTGAGTACTCCCTCTTTGGGCATTTAAGTGTGTTCTTATTTTTCGTCAGAATTTTTATGCTGTTTTATTAATTTGATTAATATTATTTATGTCCTTTTCTTCTTAATGCCTTTGTAAAACACTGTGTTGCCTTTTGGTCTGAAATGGTCCCCTTGCCTTGCCTTGCATGGTGGTTTATATTTGTTGGACCAGCAACCTGTCCGGGGTTTTCCCCTGCCTCTGTCTGTAAAACATCTGGGAAAGACTCCAGCTCCCCTGTGACCCTGAACAGGAAGATGTGGGTATAGAAAATGGATGAATGAATTAATGATTGTGGGATCTATAATTAACTGCAGCAATGCGTAACACTGTAGCACCAGGATGCCACTGTTGGAAAGCATTATGCAAATTCAAGAACAGAAGAAGGGTTTGAAAACCATTCTGGTTTTCTGGCTTAAGATGATAGTTGGCCATACATACACAAGCTCTATAATATGTAATGTTTATAATGATATAATGGTCCAAAGAATGTGTGTAGGCTGTTCTTCCTTTGCACATTTGCACATTTTTACACATGAAACTACCATGGAGCTTTATGCATCTGGCCCTAAGGCTTTATTTGAAATGAAGGTTCACAGAGCAAAGTGACACATCAGCTGGTGCAATGCATCAAGATTATTTCCACCCAGGTTGTTGCAAGAAAATCACAGTAACCTCTTTGCTATTACACACTTCTAGCTCTAAAGATTCCAAGATCTAACCATAAATGTCATGTTGGATTAAAAGTGTTTCACACAGGCAAAAAAATAGTGCCTCAATTAAATATTTTGAGCACTTATAACTGCCGCAGGATAATTTATTCCAGCTATATCCTCCTCAGTCTCTCTGGTCTACCACATAACCAAGGCAACAACTGCAGTATCTGATGATATGTTAAAGACTATATTGACAGTATTTCAAATTGGTTGCCCCAAAAGTCCAATTGTAATCCAGTTGTATTCCAGTTAAATACAATTTGTAATATTCGATTAATAGTCCAATTAATATCTATCAAATACATGCGATATTTGTAAAATCCTGTTTAGAAAACAACAAAAACACCCACCCCCAGTGCATGCGAAAGGCAACAGTGGAAAGGAACAACTCTTACCAACAGGAAGAAACATCCAGACGAAGCCACCTGCAGGGACAAGAGTACGGCAAAGAGATGTCAACAAACAAAAACATATTAGATATAAAAGAGAAACACAAAGTTAACAACAATAGTGACACATAACAGATATTGGAAAAATTCTACCATTGTGTTTCTGTGCTATGATGTAGCCTAAATCCTCACTGAAACTCTTCACTCTTGTGACAATGTTTTTAAGGACTTTTAAAAAGGGAGATTGTTTATAGGTCTAAAATTGGCTGCAGGACGAGTCCACGTCATAGTTAATCTGCATTTTCTTCACTTCAAAGATTAACTTGTATTATTTCTAAGTATGTAAATCACTTTGTGCTGCATTTTTATGTATGGAATGTGCTTTAGAAAATAAAGATGTTTATTATTATTATTATTATGAGGATGCAAGTATTTTGATGATAAATATACTAGTACTGATACTCGCTAGAAGCCATCAAAATCTGACGTACAATTCTGTAATTTGCCTCATTTGAATGTGAGAAATAGCCTAGCATGAAGAAAAGGCTAACCAATTCCCATGGATTGTTGTGCCACATCATTGGCACTGTATCATCACACAAACGTACAAGGACATGCAAAACTGATTCAGAATGGGATGCATTACTTCAAAAACTGGCATGAAAGGTCACAAAAAAAAGGAACCTAATGATCCTTGAGGCTCAGATTTTATGAGCTTGGCACTGTTTATACAGACTACTTTGACAGCTTTTTTATATCATAAATGTAACAGAAACTTGCAGTTTGAATGTGTATATATACATATATAATTTATCTACTGCATTTATATTAATATTTGCTTCATCTACTTAAAACAGCCCTTGTATGAGTTGCAAGTGTAACACTGCACTGTCCTTGTAATAGGTGGCTGATTGATAATTTATTGTTAGTACAGGTCAGTCTAATGTCCTTAATTGATGATTAATATTTTAAGTCTTCTTGTTTGTAACATTTTGATAAGAAGTTTATAAGAAGCATTTACATGTAATCTTCCTTCAAAGCAGTTGACGTGACTGCCTCATACTCACATTCCATTAAATATCCATTATACTATATGGAAATGAGGTTGTCAGAACTCCACTGAGGATATCAATTAGGTCTTTGAAACTTTTATAGAACGAGCACCCGAGGTTTTGCCAGTTTACCCTCAATGCTCAGTGAATTCCACTGTGGCTTTAATTCCAAAAGTGTTAGAGCCAAACTCTGCTAAACATAGGCAGCTGAAGATCACATGGGTCTCGGGGTGGTTCGTGATATGACCTCCAGCTTGAGCCTGCTAATCTAACCAAGTAACATGCTCTGGTTAAAAAAACAACAAAAAGAAACAAAAAAAACGAGAGCTTTATGAAAGCAAATAACTCAACCGACACTGATAAAATACAACTTACAAAGTTTAGCATATAAAATAATACACTAAAAACAGCCATACGACATGTGAATAATGAAATAAATGAATGTGATAAAATTATCATGGTCTACGCAACTTTGCTGCAATTAATTTTTATTTATTTTTTTTTTTACCGGTTTCTGTGTCCTCCTTCATTCAGTTTCCTTCTGTATTTTGGTTAGATTAATTTCATGTCTTTAAAAAAAAAATGTTGGAAGTGATCTATAAGTGGTGTAAAAGCATGAATGAGACACACATTAAAAAACACTTTGCAGAGGCAAGAGAGTGTATGTGTATGTGTGGAGCATTTGCCATGTATGTATGTTGTTTGAGATTGACATTTGGATTTATTAACTTGATTTATATGGCAGTTGCTTTGTCAAATTGTGTCAGTCTTTGTATCTGCATGTGATTCTTTTTTCTTTTGCTGAGTTTTAATACATTTTAAAATGTTCTTTTTAAACCATCCATGTTGGTTTGGATATTATTGTGCCTTGATCACTTCAGCTCTTAATTCCAGCACTTTTTAACATTTTTTATAAAGAGTATCCATGACAACGGGAAATATGTTTACTTGTAGAGGCAGCAGATTGAGCTCTCCAAAGACCAGCTAATAATCAGAAAAGACCGTAAATGCAGAAAGGTTGAAGAAGTGAGGTCAAGGGAATAGAGCAGGAGAAAAATGATGAGTGCAAAAAAGATGTTTGACTATTTTTTCCCCCACCTCGATCATCATAGTGAATGCAACGCTGGGAGGCGGGATGGATGAGCTTGTAGCACTGATAAAAGACAGCAGGAGCATGTGGTGTTCTCCTTCATCTCTCTACATGGATTTCAGACGATACAGGTGGACAAAAGACTTCAGACAAGTCGACAGCAGTTGGATATTAAGCTGCTGGCTCTGGATTTCCATTTAAGCTGACTTCTGTATTTCTATGACAATACTGCATGTGATGCCAACATCACAATTGTTGCCTGGCGACAAACAACACAAATGCATTCATGATGAACTCAGGAAGATTTCAACAATGCCTAATATCTGGCAGTTTCTCACCTTATGTTTATTTTATTTGAACTACTGGAATTAAATTTCCCATAGGGGATGAAAGTAGTATTCAATTCAAATCATTTCAATTAAAAATCCATTAAGCAGTCATTGTACCAAAGCTGCAAACATTTCTGGATATGGAGGATTAGTCAAGGACACCACAAACCATCAGTAGAGACTACTAGGTAAACAATAAATGAAAAACGGTTTCATCAAACAAAGAAAGTCTAGACTGTTTCTTTCTTCTATGAAAAGAAGGTAAGGTACAAAAGTTGATTCATAAAGTGCTCTCTGATGTCAAGGACCATAAAGACTCTTAAGTAGGAAAAAGAATTGTTGATATAGTTGTTAAACAGCCTTTAAGTCTTACACTACAGGTCTTTTTAAAAAATAATTTATTCTGGATGGGTCGAGGTCCAATATTGAAATACAAACATGGGCATTTATGTAACTAGCAGATAGCCGACATATTTATATATATATATATATACATATATATATATATATATATTTATAAATATATATATATGAAAACCTTTATCTTATTTCTAAAGAACACTTTACAATCTTTATCCTTCACACGTTCATATAATACGCATAGCTTTTGTCTTTACCATCATACACAGAAGAGCATATCTGTGGAAGATGGGGGCTGAAAGGTGAGCACTCTACATTGAAACTCTGCTGCTGAAGTGGAGCCCAAGGTACCGAATATCAACAGAAAACCAAGTTGTGAACACAATCAGTTCTAGGAGTCTACAAACCCATTCATACCTAGCAATTAAAGTGGATCCTAGGAAATCCCATCACAAGTGGCTGACGTTAATGCGAGGTTTGAGCACATTCCAAGATGGATTCACAGCCGATCACTGGAGAAGCATTAAAAGGTGGTCTAGGACACTTCTGTCCACATTCGCTTCATCCGAACACAAAAACATCCATGGGCAGATTCAGGGACCATGTAATATACCAAAGCCATCGCCTGAGGTGATGACTCACTTGATTTTTTGCACGAATGACCCCAGTAAAGTCTTTGTCATTTCTTATTTGTTTTTCATGGGATCTCTTTACTTTTGTTTATATGCACTGTTAATTGCATTGTACATATCCTTTGGTGTGGGGGAAAAAAGGGTTTGTGGCTCCTCATCTTTGTCTTTTTATTTTGTAAGTGACATTGGTTATTTCCAGCTGCTGTCTCGAGCACTTAGGAATAACACATTTCGGCATGCACACACCCATACATGCATACATACATATAGATGCATGCATACATACATGCATGATAGATAGATAGATAGATAGATAGATAGATAGATAGATAGATAGATAGATAGATAGATAGATGCACACATATATTTTTGAACTGACAGATTTGATATCTGTTGATAATATGAAATTTGCTCCAATATAAAGTAAAGTAGTACAACTTAAACCAAGAACATGAATCGGAAAAATATAAAGGACTAAGGATGTGTAGAATATTTTATCTACATCTCATTTTGTCCCTCCCTCATGTTATTTGTCTGATACTGTCTTAATGTTATCAGTTATTCTACACACAAAATGATAGTGTATTTTGCATGGTTATAGTTAAATGTTTTAATCACAGCATCTTCTATGCATCTTCTTTCATTCTATAAAGAGAAATCTAATTATTTTCATTGTTTATCAAAGTAATTTTGAATAAATAATTTAGGTAATCACTGATCATCTTTGATGTAATTGAGTGTACTTAAAGGAGCTTGAGGCTGGATTGAGGCAGGATTTATAAAAAAAATTTGTAAACGTTTTAAGTTTTCTAGTAATAATGTCAGATGAAACGTTCCAAACCAAAAAGAATGAGCCCTCTAGCGTATCTGTCCGTTGCCTTGAACAGGCTGTGTGCTGCAAAATGTGCTGCAGTGCTGGGGCCGAGTTTCCCGCGCTGGGCTGCGGATGTGACGTCACATGACGCTGCATGCGCATTCTCCCCGTTCTCCCGTGCCGGCTTCGCTGTTGGCTGCAGTACCCATGACGGCCATCGTGGCGAAGGGTGGCGCTAGAGAGGCTCATTTCTTAAAAGGAGCCTCATGCTCCTTTAATTGCTGTGGAAAAACTGTGGTTCTGGCAGACTTGTTTATGTTGGTTGTCAGCACATACTGGGAAGGTGGTGCATTCTTTGTTATATTCTTTGTTGAACACTTAATTACTTCACCCAGCCACCCACTGATTTTTTATGCTATCTTTTTCTTGTGGGTTTAAACACATTTTTATGGGTAATGTACATTTGTTAACGTGTGTGTGGGGAGTGGGGGGGTTGGCATGTTGTAACCTATTGATGAAATTATCGAACATTTGTAAATGGGATTTTTTTCCTCTGTTCCATATCAGATGCCATGTTGCTGGTAGCTGACAGACTGCAGGGGCCCTTCAACATTGAGGCTGTTATCGAGCCAATTGACATCAAGATCTCTGAGGCCATCATGACCATGCAGGACAACAGCATGCAAGTATCAGCAAAGGTACTATAGCCAAAAGCTTTGCAACTAATGACTCTTTGCATTGAAAACATGGTAAAAATTTTGACAGAATATTTCCTTGGATTTATTCTGTAATAAGCATAGCTGGATTATATGAGTCAGTCTGAAATTATCTATTTTTTTAATGCAGCTATTGATTTGCTCATGATGTGGGTGAACATGCAGTTATAGACAGACTAATGAAATATAAATACATTATATACAGCAACGACCTTCAACACTCAACTATAGTCCCTAAAAATAACATTTATATGCTCAAAGCAAAGAATTCAAAGAAATATACAACCCCAATACCAAAAAAGAAACTCTGGCGTAAAGATGGACAAAGGTTCGTCTGTCTGTGAAAAACACATGTATTCCTTTTCCCAAAACGGCAAAAACAGTACGTAATATCATAAAAAATTCCAAAGAAATCTCTGTATGCCAGGGACAAGGCGAAAAAAAAAAAACAACATTATACATCCATGATGTTAAGGCCTTCCTGGTGCCCATTTAATGCAGCATTGCATTTAGAACAAGAATTATTTTGTAATAAAGCTTGGATGATTGTTCTCAGGAACACTTCTGAAAATTGCTGTCTTAAAGCACAGTTTGCAGGTTCAAGCTCCACTATTCACAGAAGAAGCCATATATATGGAACATGATCCAGAATAAAGCTAAAACTCATTTAAAATGGAATGAGGCTAAGTGAAAATCTTTCCTGTGGTAAGATAAATCTAAATTTGAAATTCATTACAGCATTTGAAATCGGCACCTTGAAAATCTTGGAAAGAAATATCTATCCTAAAAGGTGTCTAAAGGTTTAAGTGCATCATATGCCTTATAACTTTCATAAAAACAATGCTAAACTGCATCCTTCATCCAAAACAAATGCATAGTTTTATAGATGGGTTGGACGTGGCCGACTTTAGCCCAGATGTTTCACTAGTTTGGGGCATCATGAAGTGTAAAATATGAGAGAGACCATCCAGGATTTTTGAGCAGGTCAAATCCTCCATCAGACAAGAATGACACGTTTATCACTAAATACTCGGTCTCCTGGTCATCTAAGTTCCCACAGGTATATGGTTTGTTGGTAATATGAGGGGACACTACACGGTGGTCCTTTGCCAGCTATACGGAGATGTGTTTATTATGGGCATGCCAAGTAGTGGCATGACCATATTGCAATCGTCCAGAATGGCCCAAAGGGCAATGTTGCTAGCATTTTGCTAACAAGCTAAAGTCGCAAAAGTCCCACTGCGCACCAGCGGGTGTACAGCATGACCCCGCTCGGATGTGGAAAAAAAAAATCCCCAAAAACTAAAACACGGCCGGAAAAACGAGGAAAAACATGAAAATGAAGGCGATATATTAGTATCTAGAACAGGTTTCCCTTTTCTTATTCTTATTCCGCACCTTTTTTCGACCGTTAATGCGGCCCGAACCGGAACGTGCACCCATGCATGGCATACATCGTTGGATGCGTCTCCATCATGCCTCGATGGGCATTACTTTTCTCCGTAATAGGGGTTACCGTGGCAACGCTAGTTGCCAAAAAGCAAAAAAAAAGGCGAAAATTCCCGCGCTTCTTGCTCGGCCGAACTTTATCGTAGAGACATCGTTCAAACTTTCAAACACTCAGCCCGATTGTCCCTAACCGACCGTACAACCTCATTATGCCAAGTATTACAGTTTTTGTGATATTGACCTTTCATTTTTTTTTTTTTTTTCCGTCTGACTTTGGACGCTTGTTGCTAGGCAACAGGTTATCGTAGAGACATCGTACAAATGTTTCATGACTCGGCACGCTGTGGACTTCAACATACTGAAATTTCATGAAGCTGGGATTTAAGGAAATTTTATGTCAAAATCCAGGCCACATGGCCCCATTCATTCGGATGGAGTTTTTTACCATGGTGAAAAAAAAACCTATCCGTTAACATAGCCTGAACCGGAATGTGCACCCATGCATGGCATACATCGTTGGATGCGTCTCCATCGTTCCTCGATGGGCATTACTTTTCTCAGTAAAAAGTGTTACCGTGGCAACGCTAGACGCCAAAAAGCAAAAAAAAAGGCGAAAATTCGGACGCTTATTGCTCGGCCGAACTTTATCGTAGAGACATCGTTGAAACTTTCAAACACTCGGCCCGATTGGCACTAACGGACCCTACAATCTCATTATGCTAATTACTACAGTTTTTGCGATATTGACCTTTCATTTTTTTTTTTAATTTCTGTTTGAATTTGGACGCTTGTTGCTAGGCAACAGGTTATCGTAGAGACATCGTACAAATGTCCCCTGACTCGACACGGTGTGGCCTTCAACATACTCAAATTTCATGAAGCTGGGATTTAAGGAAATTTTATATCAGAATCCGGGCCAAATGGCCCCATTCATTCGGATGGGGTTTTGTACCATGGTGAAAAAAAAAACCTATCCGTTAACGTAGCCTGAACCGGAACATGCACCCATGCACGGCACACATCGTTAGATGCGTCTCCATCTTGCCTCAATGGGCATTACTATTCTCAGTCAAAAGCGTTACCGTGGCAACGAAAAGCGCGCCCCATTAATAACTATTGGGAGCACAGGAATGAATGAAATACAAGCGTAAAAACACCTCAAGCTGACATAGAACCACCCTAAACACAACCACTACAGCCCCAAACCAAAGCAGCAAGAGGGGACGAATGGGCGGTAGGGCATGCCCATATCAAAATTTCCAGAAATTTTCTAGTTAAGATTAAGATGGTACATCTCTTCATTTAAAGCATTTGACGCATTTTTGTATGTTCTATTTGAAAATAAATTTAAATTTACTCTCTATTATATACCACCTTTGACACAGTTTTTAGAATTAGAGTCGTAATACCACACAGCTATAAATGCATTAAAATAATGATAGAAGACTTTTCTAAACTACAACAAAAAAAAATGTGTTAATTAGCTGTCCACTCCAAAATCTAGGAATGAAGTTAAATAGTGTGGAGGAGTGCATGTTGGGAATGTAAGACTCTTCAACATGCAAAATACAATATTTTAATCCTCTTTAGTGTTCCTTTTACTAATCAGCCTTTGCAATATTTTAAATAACTAGCAGTGCCATCACAGCATTATCATAGTCTTTCAGAGCATTTTCTTGTCAAAGGTTGGGCTATTCTGCTTCAAGTTTTTTATTCTAAGCAGCTTTTACAAAGGTTGGTGGGAATTAGATGTCACATCCTTTCCCATAGCGAGAGGGCTTCAATGTGCAACTTAACCCATTGTCTATGCCCTTGATGCATCACTCTGCCCTGTGATTTGGTCCTCGGTTGACAGATTCCTTTGAGAATACAGTTTTCCTCACATTCACATTTAAGCATTCAAAAGTTTTGTACAATACATCAGGCTTCATTGTATTGTATCTTCTTCACTGCTGCATGGACCACTTTAAAACCACTCTCCTTGTGTGGTGTGCAGAATACTGGAAATGTAATTATGGTGAAGAATCGATAAATATTAGAGAAAAGACATCCTCTTGTCATGACAGCCATGAAGCACATTAGAGTGCTCCATCACATACCGAGTCAGGGGCCAGCAAGGGCTCGGAGAGGAATGCTAATGAGCTGTGTTGTTCAGGGGTGTTGTTTGGCCACTAGAAGTCTAAGGAGACCCAACAGACACAGGAAAGATTATATGAGGAGCCAAGTTAAAAATGTATTTTCAAAATCAAATCTTTGATTATTATACGGTATTCTCTGATAGTAACATTATTTTCTGTGTACCCGTCAGCGATGTAAAAACTGGAACTGAATAAAAATTGCAGTTCTGTGAATGACCACTTGGGGCCAGTTCCAAAAGCAAGTCAACCTTGACTCCAACTTTGCAGCAAAAAAACCAAACATATTTACAGCCTGGTTCGAATAATGGTTTTGGTCGCTGTAGCTAGATTTTACATTTATGACAACAGTTAAGGGGGGGGGGGGGGGGGGTGTCTTTATGTATCTCACCAGGTGAAAACATATAGAGCAGAACATTTACGCATAATTTCGGGCATTCCTTTTGAGTGATTTCTGCCCATGTTTAACAGTGAGCTGCCATCACTTTAACTTAACTTAACACTGTCCTGACTCAACTTCTGAGCTATGGTGAAAGAACTAACAAATAATTGTAATTTTTATTCAAAAAAAATGTGCTGTTAACTGTAAAAAGAGACTGCTGCAACTTGTTTTGGATTTGCCTGGAAAGGTTCAGGGGTGAAGTTTAGCAAAACAGCCTAGGACCACTAGTTGGAAGTCAAATGCCTCATTGCCCCATTGCCAAGGCTGCTAGACTGCCCGTGGGTGATTGTGAACAGGCCTAAGCCGTTTGTGGGTGACCAAGCAAGCACAGATCACGTTGTTGGGTCCTACCAGCATGGCACCATGCAGTAACACAAAAAAAGAAGCTTTAATACGACTTTTCACAAAACCCATGGGTGACGTCACAGAGTGCGTGTCCAGTTCTTGTCATACTATGGTTTAAAACATTCATATTTTTATGGCATTTTTTGCCATAAAAATTGCGCATGACCGTCCAAACGCTGAAAACGTGCTTGTTTATTCATTCACTTTTAATGTAATTATGATATTTTACAACATTTGCTTTCTGTTGCAAGAGAGCAACATTATATCTAGGTTTAATTTATTTTGGTCAACCATTTGTCCTTTGAGGGCCTAATAGGACAGAGTGACTTTTCAACTCTAAAGTTTTCTTTCCCAAATTACAGAACACAAATAGAGCTTGGAGCAAATTGGTTGAGGCTTTTTCAAAGGAGTGGTGTCTGTGCTGTGGCCACACTACAACTGTTGTGGGAGAAACATTGTTATTTATTCCTCAAAAAAATAGCCCTGGCTCAGTACAGAGTCCATGCAGCTTGTTAACTGCCTACTTATTCAGTAATGCAGTGTGGAAAAAGTTCACATCTCATTTTTATGAGAAGATGTCTTTATGTAACAGTACAAGATTTTATTGATACATACATTTCTTTTTTCTTTTGGACACCGTAGTGACTGCCATTTGTCCATTATTTTTGGGTTACTGTACTTTCCACTCCTCTGCTTTAGGTTTTTCAAGAGTGTGGCCAACCAAAGCCGTCAGGAATAGGCAGGTCTGCACGGGGAATCTCTGATGTGTTCAGTGCTCGCTTCAGACCGTACACGCCCGAACAGAGACCAACCACGGCAGCTGGAACAAGCCTCGATAGACTGGTATGTACAAAGATGAGATAAAAGCATGAGAAAACATACGATAAAGTAGTATGATGGTGATTGAAATTACCTCTATTATGTTCAATATTAAAGCAAGATTCTGAAATACAAAATACTTCACGGATGGATCATTTGTATGAAACAACCTGTGCATCTCAAAAACCAAAAAAGTCACTTTTAGAGCAAAACCCCTTCCAAGGCAAGTGCACTATTTTGTCATCTGGAACCAAAATGGGATTAGTTCTCCCAGTACCAATGTTTCACCGCTCCACCAGGTTTTATGAATTTTAACCTGAAAGTTTTTACTCTCTCTTGCTGGAAAAAAAGGACAGAAAAAGCAACAAACAGAGAAACCTCAACAGAAAAAGACGATGAAGACATTTTACATTGCATTGCCTGAAAACCACATTAAGACTAAAGCATGTAACACACATTGTTGGTGAGACTTACAGGCATATTTTAAAAGCTCATCTGGTATTGGGAACTGTGCAGTGGTGAAGTATTGAAATATAATTGGCAGTTGCTGACTTGGTGCATTTCCGGTGGGCTGGAGGTCGGTTCACTATGCAGGTTTGTAAATATAACGGCCAGAAAAAGGTTAAAAATGAACCATGTTCATGAAGTCCATATAGGTCCCAGGTGCTGTATGACTTTCATCACTGCTGTGTTCCGACTTAAAACATTTCTGACACACACTGCCAGTGTTAGCAAAAACGTCAGAAGCATATGCAACACAACCAATGTGGACATGTTACTTAATATACATTATATTCCTCTCATCTCATCATAGCTGCAGGACAGTATAAGACACTCGTATAACAACTTACATGATGTGCTCTCTCTCTCTCTCTCATCCGAGAATCTAAACTTCTTAAAATATTTACAATAGTTTTACATGGCAAAAGTGATGATAAAGTGACTTAGAGATCAAGGTTTGGGAATTTTGTAGCTTGTATGTTGTTAATGGTGTCAGTGATTGCATTTGAGTTTTTTTGGAAACATTGTGTCAAGATCTTTTATTTATTGTCTTCCATTTAATAAAGCATATGAACTTGAAAAGAAGTTTGAGAGTGCACATGTTAATAGTTTTGGTTAAGTATTCTGTATGTTGATCTGTTTTAGATCATATCAGTCTGATTCCAATTAAGTGAGCATTACCTCTTGTACACTGTATCATATGTAAGGTTTTGAGCTTTAGGGCTACACCTCAAATAATGTCAAAATATGAGGCTTTGATGCATTTTCCTGTGGAACAGAAAGATAAAAATAAATGGTCTCATAAGAAGTCAAAATGTCTTCTAATCCCACCTATTACCTTTACTCTATTATATATGTTCTTCAGCATACATAAAAAAAGAAGAAAGAAATGTGTTTCACTGCCAAAACTTTATGATTGCACATAGAGTTACATAAGTTATAACAACATGGTGTTGTAAAAAATCTAAATGACCTTTTTTTGTTTAATGGATGCATCATATTTTTCGACAATTAATGTCCTTCCAAATTACATTTCTGTGTAATAACAGGATGTAAGAACACTGTAAGGATATGAGTAAGATGTGTTTTTATAATTTAAATATTGCCAATCGTTTTTGTAGAATGCTTCTTACTCTAATCCCCCATTCAACAGGCAAATTCATTTTATGAAATGCATAATTTTCCTTTTGAATAAAAAGGTACAGGTGATAACCTTATTCTTCATAAATTGTTTGAAAGGATTATAGTAGAAGATATGCAGAAGTGGAAAGGCAATTAAAAGCTGCAGAGTGTACCATGGTACTCTTTATAAAAAGCCTACACTCTTAAGCTTAAATTGTTTGAAGTAACTGCATCAAGGCCTGCAAATATGATGTGAAATACAGCAGATCATTTAAAATATTGTTCCTACATTATCCATATCTTTCCATACTGGATATACTTTAGAAATCCATCTTAATTTAGTTTTTTTTTATGTTTTCCTTCAGAACATAGGCATAAAAAGGAATGTTGAAAGAAAAAAAATAGGTGAAAGTGCCTTTGAGTAACGATTGCACTAGTTTCATTATTTTTAATAATTTATGATAACATGCACTCAGGCCTACTGCTTGTCAAAGATTTAAACATTTCTTCACAGAAAACTGAACTAGGTTACTCACAGCAGGACTTACTTTCTACGTAGCTTTCTGTTGTCTGAATATATGTTACACACAGTTTAGGTACGGTACTGAAATATTAAACATCTGTGGCAGACATATGAGTATAAAATGAGTTTGTATAGTTTTCCAAGTTGGTTATATTAAATGTGATGTCTGCTCATATTACACAACCTCAAACTAATTCTCCCCACATGGATCAGATTTGACAGCAGACGATTTTAATGTGATGTCACAGTGCTTTATTGCGATTCACTGCGAATCAAATAGTTTCTGATGCAATATCTCATGGGTTGGAGAGTAAAAAAATATTTCAACTGTGCCATTTGTAATTCAGCATCTCGCATCACTGACTAACACACATTCCTTTGCTCCAGTCAGCCCTTGTATATGTCTGATGTCCAATTAAATCTCTTTCTTCCTTATTTCTTCGCTGCTCCCAGAGGATTGTCTGGAGGACAATGCAACACAGTGTAAGCTATCCATACCTTCCCTTGCTTTCTCCAAGTCATTTGTCTTGTGTTGTTTTAATCAACTTGTGTGTTGCACTTCACATCTCTACATTATTCAGCATTGGTATTGATCGCTTGCTTGAGCCATGCCTTTTTTCTTTTACTTTTTTCTCTCTCCTTGTGTTATATTTAGATGTTTAGGATTCTGTATCTGTGTCTCTCATCTAAAGTACTTTATATTGGCAGCATGGTGGTTCAGTGGTAAGGATTTGCCCTACAGCAAGAAAGTCAAGTGGGAATCTCTGGTGTCATCCTTGTTTGTTATGAGTTTGCTTTAGGTTTTCCAACCATTAAGGAAAACGTTGCTCAGGCTGACTTGAGACTTGAATATTTTACATGTATAGATGCATTCAGCATATATTTCTCTTAACCCTTTGACGACCCTAGCAAAGAATCTAAGTTTTTTCCCTGCGGTTTCCTCGGTGCATGCTGGCATAAGACTCATGTGGTTGTGTAAAGATACAGAAACTACCCCCTGTTGTTTTTGCTCAAGGTTGTTTTGGATTCCATGTGTGAGTGTGGACGTGCTAAAGAAATTTATTTTGTCTTCATCATATGTAAACCTTACTTTCTGCGAAAATTTGAATGATTTATTTGGTCAACATTCGGGTAATTAGGGCCCGAGCACTGACAGTGCGAAGGCCCTATTGTATCTGTAGGAATTTTTCTCGTTCTCGTTTTTTTTTTTTTTTTTTTTTTTTCCCTTCCGACGAAATGAGGGCCTTTTTGCCCCCTTAAACATGCCCCAAAAGTCACCAAATTTTGCAAGCAAGCCAGGCCTGGCGAAAAATTTGATATTTAATGGTTTGCATTAATGGGTGTGGCCTAATGGCTCAACAGCGCCCCATAGAAAACTTTGTGCCTAAAGCCCCACAACACGGTTTGACATACATGCACGAAAATCGGTACACACCTGTAACATGTCGCTACTTAAAGAAAAGTCTCATGACGCCATGGCCGTAACCGAACAGGAAGTCGGCCATTTTGAATTAATCGTGTAATTTTGACGAAATTTATGCCATTCCTTCGGCAGTTAATGCGGCCCGAACCGTAACGTGCACTCAGGTGTGCATCTCCATCCTGCGACGATGCGCATTACTTTTCAAATCAAATCAAATCAAACTTTATTTATAAAGCACCTTTCATACATAAAATGCAACACAAAGTGCTTTACATAAAACAAATAAACGGATAGAGGAATCCACACCACAGCGGTAAAGGCGTGGTGCAGAGCTCCACCACCATCCAGGCCAGAACGAGCCCCGGGACGACCCCCTGCAGGCCAGAGTTTTCTCAGTCAAAAGCATTACTGTGGCGACGATAGACGCCAAAAAGCCCTCTTCATCTGATTGGTCAATATTTGATAGTTCTTACTTTCTGCCATAACTTTTGAATGGTTTGATATAAAGAGTCGTGGGTGGTGTCATCGGACTCGGTTTTGAGTCCTTGAGCATAATTGGTGCAAATTAGCACCAATTATTCTTCTGATTGGTCAATATTTGATAGTCCCTATTCTCTGCCATAACTTTTGAACGGGTTGTGATAAAGACATGTGGGTGGTGTCATCGGACTCGGTATTGAGTACTTGACCTTAATTGGTGCAAATTAGCCCTGCCCCTTCTTCTGATTTGTCGATATCTGATAGTTCCTACTTTCTGCCATAACTTTTGAATGGTTTGACATAGAGAGTCGTGGCTGGTGTCATCCGCTAAATGTCCAGGCCTGAAGAATCTACATGCAAGTCATACAAGCACTTCCACTGCAGCACGCCTGAACGTGCACAAGGGTGCGAGGGCCCGTTTATCGCTGCTTGCAGCTTTAATTGGACTTGGATTTGCCTGAAAGCTGAACATCAGTGTGTTTAGAATATTGAGATTTCACTGTTTCAGCATTTGATGTCCCCTTTTTCCCCTAATTTTGAAGTACCACAATCAGATTATGAGAGTACAGGTATCCCTAAATTGATCGATAAATAGTCAACAATGTGTTTCATTGTTTTTAAAGTTAGCCAGTCAATCAAACGCTTAGTAGCATGCTCTTGTTATGGTTAGCGTGCATGCTGTGATCAAGGTGCACAAAATCTTGATATAAAAGTAATTTTTTTTTTTTCTTTTTTAATCACTTTGTATGTCAAAGGGATTGTTCTTTGCCCAGTCACTAATGGCATCATTAGTGACACTGGCTGCGCATAAAAACAGACAAAAAGATGAATAACTAAAATAACTGAAGCTGACCACAAAGCTCCCAGTCTTCATCAATCCTGAACTGGATACAGACACTATGATTGCTACATGTACATAAAGTTCTGATTTGGTGGGCTTTGAACATCTTTGACTTAGGAAGTTGTAATGGCTTCATGTGACCAAATTTGGCTGTAAATACAGGCTTTTTTCCAGCATCAGTCCTACTGTCTCTTTATTGAACTCACAAAACTGTTGTATGCATGCAAAAATGACTTCATTTATGCAACCTATATTTTTTTGTATATGCTTTCTTGCCATCTAGTTGTATCCCCAGTATTGTATAAAAAACGACCCTCCAAAGCTGTGGTGAGCAAATCGTTTTTAATGACTCACCCAAAAACACTGCTTTACTTAAAACTCTTACAATACAGTACATCAGTTTCATTGTTGTATAAAACACATATTGTGGGTCTGCTCAGTTCTATTTGTGTTTGTAGCCAAGTTAATCACCAATTAGTCCACTGTTTCAGTGTATACGGAATTTTCTCAACAACTTCTGTCTGTATACTTTCTAATGATGGACATGTTATCAGGAGCTAGCTATCAGCTCCCAAGCCATGTCTCAGTATGCATATTTGTCCAAAAGTGTGTTTTATGTCACTGATGAATTATTGTTCCAGATCCAAGACCACGTATAGTCAAGTACAGTCGCAATCCACGGCTGCGTTGTTGTGCTGACCATTTGATCAAGGTCTCCACCTTGATCACCTTGACTTGTACTTTGACACCTTGACGGCGAAGTATCCCAGCATTTCATATATACAAGCAGAAGTAATGGCAGGGGAGGATGAAAGAAAAGAGAAGGTTACCTAGTAACTTTGTTGTTGTGTGACAGAATGTAGTTTTATGATGTTTTCATATGAGGAATTCTATTTATAGAACTAATGAAATAGAAAAGCATAAAAGAAAAGATGTAGATAAACGTAGATACTGTTAATACTGTGTGCGTGGATCTGTGTTTATTGATTGCTGTTGTTCAGTTTTTATGTGCGTTTTCTTTTTTTTTCAACTATTTATGCCTTTTTATTGCCACTGCAAGGTTTGCACTAAAAATTGCATTGTACAAAGTACAATGACAGTAAAGCTCTATTCTAATCTAAAAAATATTAACAGAACACATCATATAAAACTGGTTATAGACACTTTTTCCAGAGGAGACCATTCTGAGAATGTTTATTTTATTTCCAATTAAACAGACAACGTTTTTGAATAAGTGTTAGCCTGCTCGCTGCATTTTATTGTGTACATCAGTTTTGATTTCATGTTGAGATAAACCATTGGTTTAGTATGAATACTAAATATATATATTATAGTGTATAATGCACACTGTGTTCAATGTTCACATGATGTGAGGATGTTGAAAACCATTTTATTGGATCTATAACATCATTTATATACTTTATTATTCCAATAATAAAGAGCTATGTGATAGAACAATGCTAAAATAAATGACTTGGTTCTCTGTACCATGAGCCAATTTTGCTGACAATACATAACACTCAGTTTCTCCATTACACAAATAATCACACAAAATCTGTGATTGATGTGCTGAAAGGGTTCAATCATCGATTCATTGATTTCTAAATATCTTCCTCCTCTTTCTTAATGAGTTGTTTGTTGTTGAGCATGGCTGAAAAAAGGAAGCAGTAGGAAACGAAACAAATCAGTCATTAGCAGCAGCCAGGCCTTCCCCCATGCTCCATTTAACTTTGTTTTAGCAGGGGGCTTGGGCCAGGAAACAATATGGGAAAAACATGTTTTCTCAGGGAAGAAAAACTGTTAAATAAATGATCAGGTTCTTCAATCAATCCCAGTAATGTAATTACTAAAATGTAAAGGTAATATCTATGTTTTGACCATTTAGGTGATGATTTGTTATTGTTGTTGTGCTTTACTGAGAGTACTAAAGAAATTTGGATGAAAAAATTTTAATTTTGCTGGACGGAAAGAAATCCAAAGCCTCCTGCTAACTGCTGTCGACTTCTGTGTTCCCAGATTAAACTTTTTCTCTCTGTGACTCTATGCATTAGAAATACAAACGCATCTGCCAATTATGACCTGTGGTAACACAGCCACATTGGTTCAATCTCAGAGTCACGTCATAGAACAGAAGCAAAGGCAGATCTTATGGAATACTGGCATATAATGCAGGTCTTTACTCTATAGCTTTACTTTTTAATACCCTGTGCAGATCAGCAAGCCACAAAATATATAAATAAATACAACTTGAATTAATCACACTGGCATGCTAATTTAGTGTACTTGGCACACTGAGTCAATGTTTTAAGCAGCAGTTATAACCATATAACCATGGGCCATGAGAGGTTTGGATTTTCTAAATGATCTTCTAAACTGCTGACAAAGGAAAACAAACGAGCTTGAACCCTTTTAAAATTCTGACGATAACTGCAATGCTATTCAAGAACTGGATAGATAACTTCATATCTCTGTTTAGGATCGAATATTTGAATTAACATGGTTTGCAACATCTACCAAGCTTAATAATTCCAATACAAAGGATTTTTGTTTTTTCTCCTTTATACAGTTTTTGTCTGGATGGTGACCGATGATGGATACTGGAACAGGAAAAAAGTTAACATGGACTGAGAAAAGTCAGCATTAGAGTTCCAAGTGAAATATTTGTATGTATGAGGGGAACATTCAAAGAACTGGATGTATGGATGGATGGATGGAATATTTTGTCTCCCTAATATTTTGGTAACCATAAAACAAATGAAACTTGTTTATCTTCAAGTCAATGTTCATGCAGTGTTCCAGTGGAAATAACTGCTTTGTGTACATTTAGTAAAAAAACTCTTTTGGGTTTATACATTTCTGACAGTGACTGATGTGTAACCAGCCGTGCTCACTCAACATGGACATCTAGGAATGAATTTAGATGGATGTATGTGGACAGACATTATGGGGCAAGATGTCTGTCTGCTTACTATTAGGTTTAAGAACAGCTTATTTTGTTTATTCATCATTACATCCATGGGTCCCCCACTTACTTATATATTGGAAGAATTTGATCTTTTAAATACTTTGTACTTTTATCCTCCACCTAAAGCTTCCCATCGTATACTATGCTCCACACAACTACTGAAAAATATTTGTGCTCCCCACATTAAACTGTGTTCTCTGCAGTATGTTCATGCCATGCTAAGATAGCAAGGGGCTCACTAATGGCCCTTTTCCACTAGTACCTACTCAGCGCGCTTCTACCCGCCACGCCCCCGTCTTGCGCTTTTCCACTATGGGCCGAGGCGGGTGGAGCCGTGTCAAGCAGATACTCTTTCTGTATCTTTTCTGCCGAGATTCTAAGCGTGCTGAGTCGGCACTATATCTGACATCATCACCCTCCACGCCACTGATTGGTCGGGGGGCGGGGCCGTCAGACGTTTGAATCAGGAAGCGGGAGTCAGCACGAGAACAACTGTCGGCTCGCGGGCCGGCGAATTTATTATACAGCGCAAACGTCTGTTTGGTGATCCAACTCTGAGGTGCAGATGGTCATAAACCTGGTGGCTGACGAGAGAATTAAAGAAGGGATGTAGACGGACGATAAGGAACGATCAGATCCACAGGCGCTCTGTTTTCTTCTCAGCCGCTCACAGCTCCAGCTGATTTCTCATCAGCGCTGATACAAACAAAGGGGATACGCAATCGAATACGTCACAGCAGCTTCACCCCAACCCGCCCACTTCTCACCTGGCTGTGGAAAAACAAATGAGGACAAAGCGGGTGGAGCCGGGACGATGCGTGACGAGCCGTACCGAGGCGAGTCGGGCTGAGTAGGTACTAGTGGAAAAGCGCCATAAATGATGCATCACAAACAATGAATTAAGAAGTAAAATATTCCTCATGGATGTTGTTTCTGGGGATTTTAGCGCTCCAATCTCTCATAAACACAAACCACCGAGCAAAAACAGAGGATGGAAGGAAGACTAAACAGTCTATGCCCACATGTCTGTCTCTGCTGAAGAGGGAAAAACAGAGCAAGATACCTGTTGTGGTGGACAGCTGCTTTGTGTGCAGCGTGGCATATGCTGCAAGGAGATATGCCTCTAAACTGAAAACAAAACAAAAAAACACACACGTGCTAATAGTTTGCTGTTTGCAATATTCCAGCTTCTTTGCCTGCTTTTTGTGTGAGCCCTTTTAGGAATTTGCTATTTCATTTTCTCATTCCTCTCACGTTGCAATGCAGGATTTTATACAGACAAATTCATCTGTTTATGACTGAGATGCCACAAAGCTTTCTTAACAGATTTCCAGTCTCACTCATTCAAGTGCAAAGAGTGTCAGTGACAGTTTTTTGCCTGTAGATATTGCAAAAATGTACACAATAGAGCACTATAATGTACAGCAGCACCTCTGGTAGTCTGAATTATTGAGTAGTCATTAGACTCTAACATTGCAGGGAGTTAACATGTTCTTTTGATTAAACTAAATCTTCTGCCAAGATGTGTCATGGCTCTTTCATTCACTTGAGCCCCATGATATGTTAAGAAGGCTTAACCCATCTTGAATCACCAGTCTTTATTTCACTCCTACTCAGTGTCACATTCAGATTGTGTCAGTGTAAATGACAGTTAGTTCCCATTTCAACTTAAATTTAGCCCTAGCAGTCCTCTTAAAGTGGTTGTTCTATTAAGTGATCAGTTTGACATTAAATGCTGTCAAAAAAAAAGCATTGCAATCTCAATCAGTTTCTGCCCTTATTATCGGGATGTTTAGACCACAACTGTTTTCCTTGTCATGGTATGTTTATTACGCAACCTAAAAGTGGAAGGTGTTTGCCTTGATTTACTGCAGCAGGATATTGTCAGCTAAGGTCCTATACATAGTTAGGCAGGCAAGCTGGTATAGACTATATTGTGGATAACGAAATCCTATTTAGCGCATTATTCAAGGTACCGAATCAGAAAAAGCAGGGCTTTTTTGTCTACAGAAAGACAACCCAATTGTTGTGAACATAATAAGGACGTGGCCATTTATGTTGCTTCCATTTGTAGATTTGGCTAGTTTTTAAAACCTGTTTTAGTTACGCATTATACGATTTGAATCCCCCAGTGCACAGAGACTGGTTCAATCCGTGATACCTTTAGCCGGTTTGCTTGAGCTTTCTGTGACCTAGAAACTGGAGGACTTTAAATGATCCCTCAGTCCATTCCTTGGATATTTATAAATGTTATATAAGAAATCTTTGGGGAGAATTGGTAACTGTTTCATGCTGTCCTAAAGTACCTTTTTTTGTTTTGTTTTTTGTTTAAATTTAATGTACTTTTGTTAGGCTATAAAATTAGGAATATAACCAAAGCTTATTTTGCCAAACCAGTTGATAATTCTTCTATATTAATCCTTGAACAGCATTTTGGGTCTTTCTGGCTTAACATATGCATTTGGACTGAATTTATGTCCACTGTCGTGTCTCTATGTGGACATTGGTTTGGCCATTAGAGTTAGAAAGACATCCAAAATAACAAATTATATAAAAGGTTCTGCTCCTTTAATGCCAATATCTATCAATTATTTCTCTTCCTGCTTCGCCCTGTTATTAAGGAGCTCTTTATAAATTATCATGTTGCAACTTTAAAGTCGGTTCAGTTATGCAATTAGTGCCATCAAACTCATTTATTCCTTGAAGTTGCTTTACTAACTTTACGTTACAGAGAAGCATCTGCTTATGACAGATTTTTTTTTTCCCCAACCCCCCTCTCAAATGCTATGTTTACCCTTGGGATGGGACACAGAACTAGCTGTGTATGAAACTTCCATCTGTGCTTACATTAGTCAGGTCACGGTTTGTTTAGCATGAATGTGCTGTACTAAAACTGTTCAGTGTCTGTATCATTTGAGGTCCATTTTTCCTTTTATAGCAACATGAATTACATTCTGTCCTTTATGAATTGTGTATACCAATAACTGCATGAATAAAGCTATATTTGCTTTTAATTCGGTAACCTGGATAAACTTCAACAAGACACTTTTTTAAGGCTTTTCTGTTCAGAAGATTAAGTAGATTGTAATGATTATAAAGTATTCATCTCAAGCAGTTCTTGGATTAAGGTCAGGTTGACATGCCAGTAATCAGATACCCCACTGGTATAACAAACAAAAATAAAGAAAGAAATATGTAATTTGAAAAAAATAGGTGAATAGCATAAATCAATAGCAAAAATTAGTAATTGCATTAGTGTATATATACATATATATACATTATATCTATGTGTATATTCAAGTCACGGTACCATCGAGCATCTCAGTAGTCTCACAGCATCTGGGAAAATTATTTTTTCAGTCTGGTGGTCCGAGCCTGGATGCTGCACAACCTTCTGCCTGAGAGGTGGGGGAGAAAGGCCCATGTGCAGAGTGTGGGGAGCCTATCATGATGCCGGCTACTCTGCTTGTGCATCTGCTAATGTACTGTAAATGTGGTGGTGGTATGAGGTTTAAGAGGTGTGGTACACAGCATCTGATGAGCCAATGAAGGAAAATATTGAAGTCAATGATGTAAAGTCAAGAAAACTCTGCATGATGTATGGATGGTTGTGGACGGCGGTAGGCTGTGGATTATTGAGCATCAAGGCCACCATCCAGAAATTAAACAACAAACATTGACTACAAGTCCTACCAATGGCCCAAAACACCTAATCTGAAAGATATCACAGAGGCATTGATAATAGCAGCATAAAAAACATACCCCTTACCCTAGAGCAATAGTGCCTAGGGTCTACCAGACCAGACGAGACCCCAGATACAGGCTGTGTAAAAATGCCCTTGAGACACGTCAGCACAAAACAGCAATGTGTAAGATGCAGGATGGTACATGGAATACCAAAACCAAATAGCTGGAATATTAGAGAGAAATATATCTGCAGAGTATGGATTGGATTGGTAGAGAATGTAAGAGTCAGGATCCTGTGGGATTTTTAAAACTGGACTGATAAACTGGTGATAGCTAATTAACTCCAGAAGAAAGCAGGAGTGATGGATACAATCCCACGTGACAAGTGAATCATTTCATCATTTCATCTCTTAACCATTGAAGTTGCATGACTGAAGTGTGTTTTAACTGTGACGTGCTATTTACAGATACCAGCGTAAAGCCAGAATAATATGTATGTATGAGTATAATGTAAATATAATTACAGCGATAACAATTGTACACAAAGACACAGTGTTGTCAAATGTATGAAGGTTATTAGTTAAAGCTGTTGTCATGGGGAGTTGTGGATTGCATGCGAAATATACATCCTGCCTGTTGCTAGAATTAACAGATGTATGGTATATTTCCTTATGGTTACAGAACCTTCACTAATTATGTAATTAAGTGTAGACGTGATCAGGAAACACATTAATGTAGTACATTAACCAGTTCACCTGCTGCTGAAGAAAGAACAGTAAGACAATGGGCTTTGGCTGTGCATGCAACTATGACATAAAACTTTTGCATGCACTGAAAATGTTTATCCTTGAAGAAAAACCTATTGGTGAACTCTGGCACATACATCACTGGGTCTGAGATGTCATTGTCAATGCAATGTAAACGTTTGCTGCCGGTTGAACCATACTTTCATCTAAAAGACTCCCTACAAAACAAAAAATCCTTTTCAAATCTTGATATACAATTGTTTTTTAAGCTAGATGACACATTATGAGTATAACACAAAGCTCTAGCCTAGCCTAATTCTGTTCCTCTTTGATACAATGAAATAATCTGGTTCTTCTAGATCTGACTTTGATTTCCAGTGTGCAGTACAATTGAAGCCCATAAAAACTGCATCTTGACACCTTTGATTAGGCATACAACCAATCAGAGAACCAGAGCATGAGACATAGGCAGTAACAACTGGACAGGTGTCAAGAGGACAGCAGAAATCATGTGCAGTAGCATGGGAATGCTGGTAAACCACTGTTGTAGGTTTTGCAGTAAAAACATGTTGATCCAAAGTCTTACTTGCAATTCTCCTGGTATCTTGACTGGTATCTTGACTGTTTGGATTGTGACTCTTGGATGCTCCTGTGTCATTCCGCAAAGCCCACCCCCGCCCCTTTGCATTTGGTCTGGTTTGTTCTGGACCAGTGGAAATAAGTGGGTATAGGAGGGGTGCCAGATCCATGTCATGAAACAATTTTTGAAAGTGAATGTAAATGGCTGGCTAGGCTCATAGCAGACTGGAGCGCATAGCAGGGCTGGACCAAGCATGTACCGTGAGAGTCTTAAAAACATGTGTTTCTATTCACATTTTCCAAATAACAAATCTAGCTCTCTATCAGTTTGTGACATCAGATACAGTATGTATAAGCAGATAACAGGGAGAAATGTTTATCCTAATATTGGTTGCTTACTCAAGAGTCAAGAGTCAAGAGCAGCACAGAAGAGATTTATTTGCATATTTATAGATACGTCTGTGCTAATTGAGGCAAATGAGTAACTTTATGTTGGCCGGTTAAGATACATACATTACTGCCTTTTTTTTGCAAACTCTCAGAAGTCTCAGTGAAATGTACTAGCGATAGAAGACTACTCTTCTCTTTTTTAAATGTATCTCTTCTCATGGCAGCTGGTTTTAAGAGGTGAAGTGAGCCATTTGACTCTACTCGTCTCTTGCATGAGGTGTGCTTCTTTTGAGATCAGCCCTTAACCATCCATGCAAATTTAATTGAGCAAAAGTTGCACTCAATGACCCTTAAAGCACATTATTAACATATGGGAGATCACACAGCCTGTAGGTGAAGGTCTCAAATGACACACTAAAAGATGGATGGATAGATGGATGGATGGATAGATAGATAGATAGATAGATAGATAGATAGATAGATAGATAGATAGATAGATAGATAGATAGATAGATAGATAGATAGATAGATAGATAGATAGATAGATAGATAGATAGATAGATAGATAGGCTTCAAAAGAAAGTCAAGACTTAATTCTAAGGAGAAAGCACGTTTTCATCTTAAGTCTTTTTAATTAATTGTTCAACATGTAGCACATAACAGAGAGCATCATCAATAAAAATTCTCAAAAAGCACCACAATGTATTACAGTTTCATCAGCACTAGAATGAAATATTGCATAAGATACTTGTTGATCGACATTGTTAAAGGATAAAATGAAAAGTGGTCCCAGGATCTATCCCTGAGGAACACCTTTAGTTACACTACAGTAGGTAAATGTAATACCATCTACCTGAACACACTGAGATCTGTCTGATAAAAAGTTTTCATACAGTACCACCCAACACCATTTTTGGATATTACATCACTGAACTTTTTAGAATGTTGTGAACAACAGAAAGGCCTTAGAAGATCAGAAGATCAATAAAAAATGGCTCATAATGTTGTTTACTAAGGCTGCTGTAGTCGTATTGTGTCCTTTTCTAAAGCCAGATTAATATTCTGGTAAGACACTATTAGCCAACATATATGGTTTAAATTGTCCTGGTTTAAATTGTTTTGTGATTTAAAATCACTAACTATAACAGACAATTTTGATATGGACTATAATTATTCAAACTGAATCATTATTTTGTAACTGGATTATCTTCCTTGAATTAAGGGTGAAAAAAGGACTAATATTGTCTGAACATACACATTTTTATATTTTTTCCCCGTGTGAACTTCTAAAATTTTGCCACAATCAAACATTTCACTGTATATTAACAATGGGGAAAACATTATCTCTGCCTTAAATTTCTGACACTGGCTTTCTATTGAATTGAATTGTATTGATAGCATTTAAACTGTGCTCAAGGAGTTTAATGTGCATGAGCAAAGGCAGACCTTGAAATTATTTTGCACAGACTAGTGTGTTGTTGTGCCACACAGGTAGCTAAGCTGATCAGTTATCGAAGGCTATTAATAATTTTATTAATAATTATTAATAATTAATAAAGTCGACTATTTATCAAATTGAATTAACAAAATGATAATAATTCTTGTATGGGGCACCACCCCGGGGCCTTAATCCAGATAACTTTTACAGCAGAATATCAGTCTCAAGAGTAGTTGTTACACATCATATGATTGAAGGGGTGAGATTCGAGTGCTGACTCTTTCAAAACAATCAATTGTGACCAAAATTGCATAAAAATTGCATGAAACAACAAAAACCACTCATTAAAAATCAATCAGGGCCAAAGATCCAGCTACGATGAAAGGTGGTGTGGAAGAGAGAGGAAAAAAAGGCAGCGGCGGCGTTTTGTCCTACGCGCGCTGCGGTGAAGTCATCAGTGCCTCACTTGGGATTGCATGCGCGCCGCTTGTAGGCGTCGCCCCCCCACGCAAGGCATGCTGGGGGTTGTAGTTCATGGCACGGCAGCCATTTTAGGAGGCACATTAGAGCCGATTTTGGGCCGACCAGTTTCAAAGTTGAATAAACACATTCACCAAATGTTCATATACATTTATAAGTTCAGAGTTCACATGAGCACATGGGCGTGGCCCAACAGTGTGGACCCAGCTCAGATTTAGATGTTGAGTGATAATAGAGTGATGCTCAATATCCTTTTTTTTCCTTATTTGTTAATTTTTCAAACAATTGTTTCTTTAATATGCTTAATTGCTTTAATATCAGTGCTTTACCTTCATGTTTGAATTTTTTTTATTTTCTACTTTTATTCAGTAGTATTGTACAAGTCTTTTGAAATGACTTAGCCAACAGTATTGTGCGCTTTTTTCAGATAAATGCCTTTTACAAAGCACGAGTCATTGCAGATCACATTTATTTTCTTTTTTTTTCTTTTGGTAAACTGACTAAGAAAGAGAATAATTTATGATAACAGAGAAGTGAGCATAGGCCAGTTACAGCATGTAATTCCTGCCTCAGTGAGTTCAGCTCTGATCCGATTGCATAAAGCTCTAAATGGTTACAGTTGGGGACTTATTGACAGAAAGGACAGAGCTTACTTGCTGCACTGATCATTATTCAGGGGTAAGTGTATGTGATATGCTTAGACAAAAGCCTTACACAATAATCAATAAAAAAAATAAAAAAAGAATGTAGTTACATCACTGTTGGATAAGGTCAACTGTATAGTTGTAATTCGGGCCTGAAGCAGGTGGGTCTGACCTGTGAATGTTCTAATTAAGATTACTGCACCCACATTAACATGCAGTGCTGGAGTTCGCCCTACTTGCTCCACGCTCTGAATGCTCAACAACCACTTGGCTCTACTTAGAAGAAACGACAATCCCAGGGTGAGGGAAACTGAAATACTGCTTAGTCTGGATAAAAACTTAATTCTTTTAGATTAGATCACATATATGAAGCTAACCGAAAGATCTTTGTCATATAGCATCCCTTAATTTATCACCAACCACTGCAAAGAATGACAAAATATGAAAGCTATAACATACAACACAACACAATAGCATGTGTTGAAATGAGTTGCTGTTTGTTGGAAACAGGCGGACACTTTTCTCTTATGTGAATGAGATCAGTCTCAGGATTCTTAGATTCATCCAATATCTGATTTAGCTTAGAAAATCAGATGTTTGTGTACATTTATCAACTAGATTTTTATCACATGGGGTACATGACATACCCACGTCCGTACAACACAATACAGCACTGGAGACAACAGCCTCAATCTATTGTAGATTAATCAATCAATCTCAAACATGACTAAACAAAATATATCTTAAATCAACATTTAAAACAGCTTTGAGTTTTTTTTGTTTTGTTTTGTTGTTGGGTTTTTTTTTGGGGGGGGGGGGGTCTGTCTCTTTTATGTGAAAAGCTGTAACTGTATTGCTGGATACATGTTCTCCCCTGGGTGCTCATTTAAAGACTCATATTTAGTTGCAATCTCCCCTTATGGCGAGTGTGTTTTGTGTATGATCTCCTGATACATTTTAGTGGAAAGTGCATTATATATTACGCAATACACAACACACTGCAGGGAATTGCATTTTTGAATCATTTGTTGAGTTATTTACTTATGCTTGTGTCTGATTATTTTTTCTTTCTCCCTTCAGCTGACCTGTAATGTTCCTGTCTTCAGACATGTGAATGTCAAAAGGAAATAAGTTAAATGACATTACAGTGATTAGAGTGAAGTTTGAGAGAAATAACCTCGTAAAATCTGGTCTGATCCATATACTGTTTTCTGTGCCAGCTTGCTGCAGGCCATCTGAGTCAGAGTCACACCACTGTGTGTTAAACCTGACCAGCTTTGGTGTTTCATGCCGGGATTACCACATCAAATGTGAGGGCAGTGTCCTGCAGGGGCATCCTGTTATTACAGGCCTTTTCATGTCCCGTTAAGACCTTAGGCTTCGCTTTATGCACTCTGCCAAATCCCCAGAGTAACTAGGACATGATGAGGGTTCTGTGTGTGTGTGTGTTCTGCTCATGAGTGCATGTTTCTTCAGTTGTGTCCAGTTACAAATGTGTGTGCCATTTTAGTTTTAGGACAAACAAAAATCTGTTTAAAAAAGATTTTCTTCACGCAATTACATTGTCGTTGTAGATGCTGAAAAATGTAATTTAGAAAACCAGTTATTTTTCCAATTTATCGCTAAAGAAAATTAAAAGCATCTACATACACACATAATATAAAAAATGGCAATGGGAAACCCTTTATTTTAATTACCGGTATATATTTTCATAGTTTGATTTTTAAATTAGGGATTTTTAATAAGTGTGGCCCCTCTTGTGTTTTTGAACCACAGTGATTTCATTAGATGGAGCCTAAATTGTTGATGTGTTTTTATGGAAATTAAGGAACTGCTCTTTATTTACATTACTTTAAGTGATGTTTGCAGAAAAAATTCTGTGACATTGAAACTGCATCCATGACTGCAAGGTGGTAAATCTGAATAACTTCAGTATTTATTGTTTTATAAAATGTTTTTTTTTAGCACAGCATCAGATAATTGTACACAACAGCAACAGCGTTCTGACTCACCATAAACACCATAAAACCCCTCCCTGAAACGTGTGTGGCACTAAAACCAACTGGGGGAGAAGTAGAAGGAGTTCAGTATGAGTTGTTAGTGTGAAAGTGGAAAATGTGATACAAGAACAGCAAGCTGTGAAAGTTAACAGAAATACAAAGTACAGCAATGGGATTATAATTCTGTAATAGGATTATAATGGATCTAGTACTAATGTACTGTAGCAAATATAGACCAAGAGGTCCAGAAAGTGAATGGATGGCTCTAAAAATGTGAACGCAGAGAAGTTATGTACAGACTTGCTTCTCCAATGATTAGGTGTCCAATATCCCTACTACAACACTGTCCTGCATGTTTTAGGTGTTGCTTTGCTCTAACACACCTGGTTCAAAAATGAGTGGGCCATTTACAGACCTTGATGAAAAGCTGATGTGATGGTGCTGATGGTCAGTTGTGCTAAAGCAGGGAAACATCTCAAACATGGAGGACAGTGGGTGCTGGGAACCAGGGTTGAACGACACTGGTCTATCTGAACGTGTCCACAACTTGTACAGTAGGCATATACAGCTCATGACCTGGGAGTCCACCTGTGTTTGTTAAATCCTTTCAAGCATGTTGAGTCTGAAATTAACTATGTGATCAGTTGGAGTAGTTATGAAATGATCACATACTGTAGCTGCTATGCAGTATATAGTTGACATATAATCCATCAGAGCACTTGTTCGGGAAAAAGAAGAAAATGTAGACAATGTGATGGCAGGAAGGTGGACTGAGCGCAAAATCAATAAACTGCTAGCTGTTCATGCTGAGCTCAAAATTTCTCAGCAGATGTATTGGCACTGCATGTGATGCTGCCATCTACGAGAAAATTGTTAAATAACTTGGTGAAAGAGGTATCAAAAGAAGCAAATAGGAAGTAAATACACAGTAATCATCATCACCAAAATAGGTGTGGGCAAGAGAGTTGTACATACAGTATTTCGATATATGCAGTTCCATACGAGGCAATAGCTGGTCAGCAAGTCCTGCAGGTTGGGGTTAATTTGGGCATGAAATCCAGAATGTCAGAGACAGCCTGTTGGCTATGACCCTGAAAAGGTAGAGGTTCTGAAGTGTGTCGTTTAGTAAAATTTAGTCTGAATCAGGGATGGGCTGCCCTGGTCCTGTAGGGCTGGTGTCCTGCATGTTTTACATGTTGGCCTGCCTCAGCAGACCTGATACAAGTAACTGTGTCAATAACAGACTTATGTAAACCTTGATGACCTGTTGATGACAACCATTAATTTGAATCAGGTATAGTGAATCAGGGAAACATCTAAAACATGCAGGACACAGGCCCTCAAGGACCAGGATTGCCCACCTCTGGTCCAGTGTCATCTTAAAGGAGCATGAGGCACGATTTATGAAAAAAATGTGTATATGTTTTAAGTTTTCTAGTAATAATGTCAGATGAAGCTTTCCAAACCAAAAAGAATGAGCCCTCTAGTGTATCTCTCCGTTGCCTTGAACAGGCTGTGTGCTGCAAAATGTGCTGCAATTCCGGACCGGAATTTCCTGCGCTCTCCTGCGGATGTGACATCAAATGACGCTGCATGCGCGTTCTCGGCGGCGCACGAGTAAACATTACGCATAAGGATACGCGTTTGAGTCATGGAGGCAGCTTCAACTTGAATTGGGACTGAAAACAGATGCTGACATGGCTCATTTCCTACTGACCAGGTAAGATAACATTGTAAGTCATATTTAGAGCTTGATTTGAAAATCACATGAGATTACACACGCGCTCCCGTGCCGGCTTCGCTGTTGGCTGCAGGAACCCCGACGGTCGTCGTGGCGCTAATGAGTCATTTCTTATTCTTGCCTCATGCTCCTATAAATGTTACTTTAAGGCCCCATATAATGCCTTGTCTGGTTTTCAATGGTTCAATAAGGACTCAAACTGTAACATATCCAGTTTTCAGGCTGTCGACCTGTGATTTTTAGAAGTAAAAGTGATGAAGTAATAAACACAAATTCTGAAGGAACAGGCACAAAAGCTTCTGCTTACACAAGCAAAGTTTGCATATGAAGATTAGTCCTCTAAACAGCAAGTACAAATCAACCCAACCCATGCATCTATCCCCATACAGGCTCAGCCCTTCTTAGATTGCCCCCCTTAGATTGTGTCAGTAGCTAAGATTGGTTTAGAAGGTAATCAATAACAGCAGTTAAGCAGGTAGCAGAGGGATGGAGAGGCCAAACACGGTGCTGCACGATCTATCAGGCCTGGTGAGTTTTTGAGTCCCGATCAAAGTAAAACAACTCTGTTTTGGTGCTTGAGCAATAGGAATAGGTATTTGAATTGCATAAAACGTCTGCATAAAGGTCTGTCTCAACATTTTCTTTCTTTCACTATGTTGCAAATTAGCACAGAAAAAGGATTTGAGTCTAAAAGTAGAGCATGATACCAGGTTGTATTAAGAGGCCTGTTGTCAATGTAAAAGTGTTTCAATGAAGCACTGGTCAAGCTACTATGTTTCCAGAAATTCATTGTTTAAACATGGGAGCTGCGTGCTGGCCTGCGGTCCCCACCCCCGGTCATCCCGTTGCTGCTTCCACCTGCCTGCTGTGCTGCTGACGTCCCCGACCCACCAGTCTGGCCCTCGGCAGGAGGGTCCCCCCTTATGAGCCTGGTCCTGCTCAAGGTTTCTTCCCTCCTAAAGGGGAGTTTTTCCTTGCCACTGTTTGGCTTAAAGGAGCATGAGGCTCCTTTTAAGAAATGAGACTCTCTAGCGCCACCCTTCACCACGACAGCCGTCGGGGGTACTGCAGCCAACAGTGAAGCCGGCACGGGAGAACGGGGAGAACGCGCATTCAGCGTCATGTGACGTCACATCCGCAGGGCAGCGCGGGAAAAGCGGCCCCAGCCTTGCAGCACATTTTGCAGCACATAGCCTGTTCAAGGCAACGGACAGATATACTAGAGGGCTCACTCTTTTTGGTTTGGAACGCTTCATCTGACATTATTACTAGAAAAATTAAAACGTATACAATTTTTTTTCATAAATCCAGCCTCAAGCTCCTTTAAGGTTTTTCTCCCACTATGGAGTTTTTACCTGCCATTGTTTATGTAATAATTGCTCGGGGGTCATGTTCTTGGTCTCTGGAAAGCGTCTGGAGACAACTTTTGTTGTATTAGATGCTATATAAATAAAATTGAAAAATTGAAACATAAATTAGATCATTAGATCAGAAATCACAAATTGAACATGCAGATTTTGCATATTCATCTTTTGATGTATAAAATATTGTTGGCTCTGTCAGTAAAATCAGAGCTGATATTTAGTATTTCTGCTTCTTCAGCCACAGCTTTACTGAATGAAGTGAAGGCTACTGTGACCTGCAGCCAGAGTCAAGATAAAGAAATGTTGCTGCTCACTGGGTTATTACTGCAGGCTAAAAGAGATAACTCGATAGTTGCTGCTTCCTCACATCAATCTTTCCACTGGCTTCAAACAGCAAATCAGTCAGACCTACATCCGGAACAGCCTACCACACCATCGGTGCAGGTTTCCAACTCACACAGTGGGTGTAAGTGGAAGTGTGATCAACACATTTTATCACCAGTGCCTTCCTGACCTTCTTTAGACATATGTGAACCAAACATCAGTCACATTCTACAGTAATCTAATGTATGTTGTTTTATTTTATTTTTTTTTTAAGAAAGAAATACAATTCACTCTGGTCAAAGTATAAGAGAAGGTTTTTACTGAAAAACAGAACACTAATTCACTGTTGTTCCTGCTCAACTGCACACCCTTTTGGATGTATTTTTTTTCAAATTCAAAAATACTGTATTAATCCCCAAAGTGAAATTAATTTATGCAGGATACTAGTCAGGCTGTCGCTCTGCCTAAATCACATTTTTCATCATGTAGCTGATAAACATTTACAGGGACTAAACAAAAGCCAAACTTGCTCATACATCATACATATTTTAATGTTTGTACATTACAAAAAAAAACAAAAAAACATCGGGTTTAGAGATATTTGATAGTTAAATGAGTTTGTCACACAATTTTTTAATTTTTCTTTTTTGGGGGGGGCAGCATCAGACCACTGATGAAAACCTCAAGAAATTCAAGAAGACATTTTCCTGTACATAGAATCAGTCCACACCCTCTAGTGCAATATAAACATGTTTGGGTTTGTTTTTGTTGTTTTCCTGGAAAAGGAATAGCCTACCTAAATTAACAGTTACTGGCATATGGGTGATGCATGAAACATACCACATTAAAACACAGACACATCGAAATTGATTTCACTGGGACTTTGGAGGTGAAGCCAGCCCGCTTACTGTCTATTTTGGGGGCTTTCACCTCTTGGCTTCTGTTGGATCATTACTGAGATCATGTGTCAGGACATTCATCTTCATGTCACATGAGCAAGCTCCATCTGTTTATGAAGCCTTTCAACGATCTGAGACAGAGATGTGAGATAAAAGTCGTTAACTTGTGTCAGTCACTCCTTTCTTGTTAATTATTGGGGTTGAAATAAACAACAATACAACAATAAAAATTGAAACAAAAGTCTGTTACTTCAGAAGTTTGTTTGCCTCTTTAGTTTGATACCACAATGCTGCATCTAGAAATATATTCTGAGACAACTCCTGAGTAAACTTGTAAACACAGCTTCAACCATATGGGCATTGAATTCAATCAGATATTTGAAAAATATGGCTGTGAGTTGTATAAGACAAATATTCCACAGTCTTCTGCTTTGCAGAGCCTTAAGCAATTCAGCAGCTGAAATTGGTTTGAGTCCACAACAATTTACAGAAAGTATTGCAACTCTATCGAAAGCAATAGAATTTTAGAGGGAAGGTTATGACCCATGTATATTGTGCTTTCTTGCTTCATAAATACTCTCTCACTCTCTGTCTCTATATTTATGTGTATATATATTTTTATATATATATATATATATATATATATATATATATATATATATATATATATTTTTTTTTTTTTTATGTATATATATGTTAGTGTGTGTGTGTGTGTGTGTGTGTGTGTGTGTGTGTGTGTGTGTGTGTGTGTGTGTGTGTGTGTGTGTGTGTGTGTGTGTGTGTGTGTGTGTGTGTGTGTGTGTGTGCATGAAACAAAGAAAATTATAAGGAATACAAACAGTCAAGAGTACAACTAGAGAGTCATCTTAAACAGAGAACTGCAAAGGCGAGTGCTGTTAGATTGTATGTTTTTTTAGGCAGCCCTGAGAGATGTAAAGGTGTGTCTTCAAGAGCTTCTTGAGGATTGAGAGGGACGCCCCTAGTCCGATAAGAATTTGTAGGCGGTGCCACCAGCGTGGAACTGTCTGAGAGAAGTGTCTTGGCAGAGAGTGCCTTGTGCGTGGGGATGGCACTGCAAGTCAGCATTCCTCTAAAGAGTGCAATGAGCAGCCTGAAGTGATAGCCTGTATGATCGAGTTGAGGTAGGTGGGAGATAACGCTCTGTTGGACAGCGGAAGTGATTTGAGTTTGATTTGAGTTGCTATAGGCAGTGCAGGCATTTCCCAGGCCTCAAACATATTTGGACAAGGTAATATAAGTGTGGCTATGACCATACAAATCCGTTACAGTGATCTCTTGCCTGAAGTCTGGACCCATGAACGTCACCAAATCCTGAGTTTCCACATGTTTTGCCAGGCCTTCACTACAACCACCTACAGTTGTTGTTTAATTGTGGGTATTTCTTCCTCTAGTTGTGTTTACGGTAACATAAAATCCTCCATTAATCAGATCATTAATGAGATCATGTGACCTATTTGGCCACTGAGCAGTTTTCCACTTGAGCTGCGAAAGCAGGTATTGTCCTATCAGTTCAGTAGCATGGCTTGATGTAAGCATACAGCCCTATACACCTCAGAATTGATCTTGCTACTTCTGTCATCAATCACATCATCAATAAACACGAGTGACCTCTTCCACTGGCAGCCATACACGCCCTTAGCATAACCCTGCTTTTGACGCCAATGTGGTATCCTTAGGATCATGAGCTGTTCTTCTCCTTCGCCATACTTTTCTCTTCCCATCATTTCAATAAAAGTTTATCTTGGTTTTTATTTGTCAAGAAATCTTAATCCGGAACTCTACCGATTTTTTTTAGATGTTTTCTTGCAAAGTCTAATCTGTCTTTCCTGTTCTTTAATGTTCCCGGTGATTTGCACCTCATTGTTAACCCTCTGTAATTATGAAAGCTATAGAGTATAGAGTTTGACAGTGATATGCCTCCCTTCTTAAGAGGATTCTTCATTTAACTTGATATTGTAAATGTTTAGTTTTTTTCTCTGCCATAATCTACTTAAGTCATCCTCTCTGGTCTTCCAGGGCTTTTGATTGTATTTATTTCATCAGTGTTTTCCTTCTTTTTAAGATTGTACTTAGCTGTGGATCTGACCACACAAAAAGGTTTTTCTAGCTCGTATAGATTTTCAGTCTAATAATGGCCTCTTTCACTTGTACTCAGATCTCCTTGGACTTCATACTGGTATCTCCAGTCAAACAGCTGCCAAATGCAAACTCAACACCTGACATCAACTTTAGACCTTTGATGTGCTTTGTTTGTCTTGAAGTAACGAGGGAATAAACCGCACCTGGCCTTGGACCTCTTTTCACTCAACTGTCTAAATATTTCGGAGCCTGGAAAATGGCTGTAATTACTAAGGTGTACTTGCTTCGTCTAAGTTAAAGACAATATGCTTTAAATTAAACAATGAAAACATGTTCCTGTTAATAACATATCAATCATTTCTTACTCGGGTGGTAAAAAAAAAAAACGTTGAAAATGTTGACGAGCAGTTGTTTTTTAAAAAGGAGGCCTCTGTTGAAACAGGTACTGAATATTCTGAAGAAATTTCTTCCTCAAAAAACTCAGCTCAGCCACGTTCCAGGCGTGTCTGCTGTGTCTGAAGGTCAAATCACAGTCTCTTGAATGATGGAGATGAGATAGTGTTTTCGGTGTTAGTATTCATCTTTTATTTTTATTTATCTTTATTATTCATTTATTTATTGGTTTATTTTTTTTTACAAACAAATCAAACTCTGATTTACAGTGATTTTTTTATTGGTCAGGATTTTTTATTGGTTGCAATGTATTTCCAATATTTTTATTCATTATTCATGGTGCATAATCTAATAAATATGTCTTTATAGTCTTTATATTCAGAGTAAAATGGCTTTTGTGCTCTTGCTTCAACAATGATATCAACTATATTAAAATTACAAACTAAGCAGCCCAACGTGTGGATGACAGGCCCTTTGTTTTTTTTTGTTTTTTTTTCCCCTCTTGCTGAAATGTCCACTCCAGATGGAATCAGTTGGGGGTGACCACTTATGCCAAATATTAGATTTGAAACTATAAATCTGTCTTGTATGAATCAGATGAACAGAATATGGATGGACTTTTCTCCTGGTGGAATAACTGAACAGAAGGGCTTCTGCAAAACTATGCAAACTTGCCATTGCATGAATGTTTAAAATATACTGGTAATTTTGTCACAATTTTAGAGAGATGAAAATGTCTGCAGTTCTGTTTGTTTTATCAATTTATTTTCAGTTTATGCAGCACATAGCGCAAGATTTTTCCCTCCTTTTTGTCTATAATAAAATCTTAAATGAGACAACTCAGCTTACAGTATTGAATTAAATTTCATTTCATTCTGAAAACTCAGTTACTGCACTCAGCCATAAGCCTGACAGCTGACTTGTTTCTCACATTTGCCTCTCAGCCTTCTAATGGAAGATCCAATATCTCTCTGTCAATTGTTTTTGTCAACGGCAGGTGACTGACATCAAAGAGCGATTAAAGGAGTCCAAAAGGTTCTGGTCCAAATTGCCAGATGAAATCTGTTCTGAAGAAAAGCTCACAGAGTCTGATGAGGAGCAGTGCTGGAACAGCCACACGAAGGGCAGGTGAGGACTTGATAACCACCGCTAAAGTCACACTGCACTCCTGTTATCACATTTTGCCTGTGAGGGATTAAAATAACTACACTCTGTTCCAGATGAACACTCCCTGTAAGTACAATGGCCAGGACTGATACGGAGAACTTCTGCAGTATATAAGCTCCAAGGCTCTAATACTCAGAGGACTGTGGAGCTTCCTCTTGTCATCAGAGAAGCCTGTAGAATATAATACTGAGCCATACAGTAGATTAGACAGACAGTTCTCTCTGATGCTAAATGGGAGATGCTGCCAGAGAACATGTATCACTACAATGCTTTCGTCCCTTCCAAGTAACAAAATCACCAGATGGTGGCATTAAAAAATATATACTTGTGCCAGTCCTTTTTTCAAGCTCTGCTCTAAATCTGGTAGGTAAATTGATAATTACACATCAGTCAGACTATATTAAGAGTGCACTGAATTTTCTACTGTTATTTAAACTTTATCTGGTTACCTGACTTAACCCTGATATAAATTATATATATACAGTGGGGCAAAAAAATATTTAGTCAGCCACCAGTTGTGCAAGTTCTCCCACTTAAAAAGATGAGAGAGGCCTGTAATTTCCATCATAGGTTCACTTCAACTATGAGAGATAGAATGGGGGAAAAGAATCCAGGAAATCACATCGTAGGATTTTTACTGAATTCATTTGTAAATTCCTGGGTAAAATAAGTATTTGGTCACCTACAAACAAGCAAGATTTCCGGCTTTCACAGACCTGTAACTTCTTCTTTAAGAGGCTCCTCTGTCCTCCAGTCGTTAACTGTATTAATGACACCTTAACACCTTAACCTTTAACTGGTTATCAGTATAAAAGACACCTGTCCACAACCTCAAACAGTCACACTCCAAACTCCACTATGGCCAAGACCAAAGAGCTGTCAAAGGACGTGAGAAACAAAATTGTAGGTCTGCACCAGGCTGGGAAGACTGAATCTGCAATAGGTAAGCAGCTTGGTGTCAATAAATCAACTGTGGGAGCAATTATTAGAAAATGGAAGACATACAAGACCACTGATAATCTCCCTTGATCTGGGGCTCCACGCAAGATCTCACCCTGTGGGGTAAAAATGATCACAAGAATGGTGAGTAAAAATCCCAGAACCACACGGGGACCTAGTGAATGACCTGCAGAGAGCTGGGACCAAAGTAACAAAGGTACATCAGTAACACACTACGCCGCCAGGGACTCAGATCCTGCAATGCCAGGCGTGTCCCCCTGCTTAAACCAGTACATGTCCAGGCCCGTCTGAAGTTTGCTAGAGAGCATTTGGATGATGCAGAAGAGGATTGGGAGAATGTTATATGGTCAGATGAAACCAAAATAGAACTTTTTGGTAGAAACACAACTTGTCGTGTTTGGAGGAGAAAGAAAGCTGAGTTGCATCCAAAGAACATTATACCTACTGTGAAGCATGAGGGAGGAAACATCATGCTTTGGGGATGTTTTTCTGCAAAGGGACCAGGACGACTGTCCGTGTAAGGAATGAATGGGGCCATGTATCGTGAAATTTTGAGTGAAAACCTCCTTCCATCAGCAAGGGCATTGAAGATGAAACGTGGCTGGGTCTTAGCCGATCTCCAGATATCAACCCCATAGAAAATCTTTGGAGGGAGTTGAAAGTCCATGTTTTCCAGTGATTTCCAGCCCAAAAAAATCACTGCTCTAGTGGAGATCTGCATGGAGGAATGGGTCAAAATACCAGCAACAGTGTGTGAAAACCTTGTGAAGATTTACAGAAAACGGTTGACCTCTGTAATTGGGTATATAACAAAGTATTGAGATGAACTTTTGTTATTGACCAAATACTTATTTTCCACTATAATTTGCAAATACATTCTTAAAAATCAGACAATGTTATTTTCAGGATTTCTTTTTTTGTATTTTGTTTCTCATTGAGATATACCTGTGATGAAAATAACAGGTATATCTTAGCTTTTTAAGTGGGAGAACTTGCACAATTTGTGTCTGACTAAATACTTTTTTGCCCCACTGTACACACACACACACACACATATATATATATATATATATATATATATATATATATATATATATATATATATATATATATATATATATATTGTTCAAACTAATTCTTAAAAGTCCTCAAAGCCCTTTTAACATGAGCTTCGTTTGGTCTGTACTTTTTTGCTTAGGTCAACGCTAATATTACAAACAGCTACAGGCAGAAAAAAAGACAAAAAAAGAGACCAGGAACCTGTGGGACAACACTGCTGTCCACCAAACCTTTGTTCATTTAAGAGTTCATCCAAATTATTTGTCAGTATTTTTCACCTCTGTTCTTTTTTTCTTGGCAACTGTGGTTCTTTGAGCCGCAAAAAGGTCTCCTTAAACTACATTATAAAAACTAATAATCAAGAAAATAAAACGACAACATCATTTTGTGAGGATAGACACCCAAATAAAACATCAATTGCAGCAACTTCAGAGGTTTTGGATTTTATTTAAAAAATGTTCCCTGACTCGGCACGCTGTGGACTTCAACATATTCAAATTTCATGAAGCTGTGATTTAAGGAAATTTTATGTCAAAATCCAGGCCAAATGGCCCCATTCATTCGGATGGGGTTTTTTACCATGAAGAAAAAAAACCTATCCGTTAACGTAGCCTGAACCGGAACATGCACCCATACATGGCATACATCATTAGATGCGACTCTATCGTTCCTCGATGGGCATTACTTTTCTCAGTCAAAAGTGTTACCGTGGCAACGCTAGATGCCAAAAAGCAAAAAAAAGGCGAAAATTCTGACGTTTATTGCTCGGCCGAACTTTATTGTAGAAACATAGCTCAAACTTTCAAACACTCGGCCCGATTGGCACTAACGGACCCTACAACCTCATTATGCCAATTATTACAGTTTTTGCAATATTTACCTTTCATTTTTTTTTTTTTTTTCATTTTACTTTGCCCATCGAGGAACGATTGTTGCTAGGCAACAGGTTATCGTAGAGACATCGTACACATGTTAATGTTCCCAGACTCGGCATGCTCTGGACTTCAACATATTCAAATTTCATGAAGCTGTGATTTAAGGAAATTTTATGTCAAAATCCATGCCAAATAGCCCCATCCCCAAAGGTTTATTAACAACCCTAAACCACACCCCCTGCAGCGAGCACAGGAATGAATGAAATGCAACTGTAAACACCTCAAACTGACATAGAACCACCCCGAACACAAACACTACAGCCCCAAACCAAAGCAGCAAGAGGGGACGAATGGGCAGTAGGACATGCCCATATCAAAATTTCCAGAAATGTTCTAGTTTTTTTTTGTTATTTACTGTTTAATTGTGTCTTGGCGCTTTTAATGTTGATGTAAAGCACTTTGAACCTTGTGTTGAATTGTGCTATAAAAAGAAACTTGCCTTGCCTTGCCTTGCCTTACAGAGAAAAGAACACAATAAAGCCAAAACTAAAACTTAAAAAAGGAGACTCAAGCGAGAATCCCGAATCAAAATCCCATGGCCGTGACAAAAAGCCTGCAAAAAGGCCTTATGAACTTGCCTCAAAGTGAATCCCTCTCAATTCTCCTCAAATTCTGTTTTGTGGGTAAAAAAGAAAAGAAAAAAGCAACAGTCTGAAAAAACACCACAGTAGCAAATGACTGCAAATGTACCAGCGGTTAATATTAATATTGTAGTGAGAACACAGTTACGGAAACAAAAACAAAGTAAAAGACCATCCTCGCGGCGTTGACAACACAAATACTGGATTCAAAAGAAACATGGCAAATTAATGAAAAAACAAACAACCTCGAAAGCCACGTCCATCACCTTCACTAAAGATGTGTACCTAAATATGTGTCTTTTGTACAGCTTTTATTACACATTTGTGAAATTGCAGTATCCCAGTGAATTGTAAAAATGTTCCCAGGGTTATAACATGCAAATATTTCCTGGCGCAAGGTTTGGATTTGTTATTGTTATAGATATTCACAAGAATATGTTTTACTATGCCCAGATATTTCCCTGAAGTGGTGAAAGAGGGTTTAACCAACCAGGTAAACAACCCAGAGGTTGACGTGGACATCACCAGACCTGACTCCCTCATTCGGCAACAGATCATGGCTCTGCGCGTCATGACCAACAAGCTGAAGAATGCCTACAATGGAAATGACATCTACTTCCAGGACTCCAGTAAGTTCTCTAGCCTCACTGCATGTTGGTTTTTTAGACCATACAACCATCAACACTCCCACAGACACACAAAGTGCAGTGATAACATCGCTGCTGTCATTTATACTAGTCGTCACCTGTGCCACGGGATGTTCGGTGGTTCACTGAGGCACGCCTGATATTATTAGAAGAATAAATAGCTGTAGGTGTGGTGACACAGACAATGATAGACAGACAAGCCTACAAGGAAGATGTACAGCTCAAATGCTGCCATGACAGAGGCAATCGTTTCTCGTTTCGTGAATCTGTTTGAGATGACAAGACAGAGATACTCTCAGCCCCAAACAGTGTGTGGCTGGAAGACCACTGCCTCAAAACGTGTACAGCCCTTTAGCCACAATAACTGGAATAAATGGTTTTGTTTATCAGTCTCTCAGTCTTTTGCTTCATTGTGGAAAAATCTGCATTGTTCATTTCTTTTTCTGTGATTTTTAAAGTCAGCATTGAGCTCGAGAGATTAGACAAAAGTTGACTGTACAGTTTTAATCATTGACTGGAATTTCTTATCATAACTAGATGTCAGAGTAACTGAAATGCATAAAGTGGGAGATTTAATTAAGTAAAATAGGAAGTGACAAAAGCCAAACCCCCCAAATCATGACAGCTTGGCTGAGGATGTTGAGGATTTGTATAAAACTGAATTGAACAGGCTAAACAAGCAGATGTGTATCTACTATTGAGCTGGAGGCAGAATTACTGTAAAAGCTGACAGCATAGGACTGCAGTGACCGTTGAGAGATTTGGAAGTACTGAACAAGGTCCGTTTATCGACAAGGTGTCTTTACCTTGGTTAGAAAAAGGTTAGAAAAGAAGAAAAAAAACATAGTTGGTGGCTGTAGTTCCACATGTTCTGTCCTCTTTTGTCCAAACAGTTTTAACAGTTTTAATCAAGCTGCTGATGATGGGTGTGTAATTGTTGATTTTAATCCGTGTGATTTTGTCGCTGCAGGTGACGAGGGCAGCAGCTCTGGCAGCGGCAGCGGCTGCTCTGACGGCTGCACCACAGAGTTAATTTTTGTTGGAACAGAAGCTCCTGTGATTGGAGCCGACAGAAGCGATGAACGCGCTGCTGCTGCAGCTGCAGGCAAGTCACTTTCCCGCGGACCCTCCCTACTGCTGGTGATGGCTGCCCTCACAATCCCACTTTGGGCAATGCAGACTCAGTTAAGATAATACAGTGTGGCCTCATCTCAGACTTTGACACTGTTGCATAACAGTATGCTTTACGGCAAGTTATACTGCTGTTCCCTCACCGGACATGTACAACCTCCTGGAAACATGTCAAGAGTGGCTGGCTGTGTGGTATGGTAGTCTTGGAAGTGAGTGCAGAGCTGCATCCTGCTTGTCCCCCAAAGAATGCTCGGTGCCATCAATGAACCA